>NW_026733850.1:0-39186 GCF_028476545.2 Physella acuta | reverse complement strand
GTTCGGGGGCCAGAGTTTCTTCCAGGCATCTCTTCGGGGTGGCGGAATCCCCCCCCCCCCCCCACGAAGGTCTACCCCCCAACGGAATTTAATTTAATATATATTATACATATATATATATATATATATATATATATATATATATATATATATATAATATATATATATATGCATTTCAAGCGCCCCCCCACCCCAGCAGAGAAAAAAGTCTGAAGAAACACTGTCGGGGACCGACAGCACTCTCGAGGTCCAAGTTTGTTCTCAAATTGTTCGTTACGTAGGCCTACCTCATTCTTGATTAAGTTTGTATGTTGTTCCAAAATTTGAAAGGTACTGTGAGGCAAAAGTTTTAATATTAGAAAAGTCTTTGTTGGGCAAATACTTATAAAACCCACCCGCCCTTATTTGACCTTGTCTTTAGGGAGGTCATTTGCTGGGCAACCGGACGCATTTGCTTCAATGGTATTTGAACACCCAATGCTACATTTTCAATTTGTTTTGATTTTTTTTCATCAGCCACCTCCATTAAACATTTTTTTTTCCGTGGACAAAAAAGATCTCCGAGGGCCGGATGAGAGAACCTCGCAGGCCGCATCCGGCCCGCGGGCCGTAGTTTGGAGACCCCTGGTTTAGACCATAACATAATTAGATCTAGAGATGCACAACACTTTTCATTTGACGAAGTTTCGCCGAGAAGTAAACATTTGTTAACGCGACTTATTTTTCCCCTGCTTCGCGGAGTAAATTGTTATATTTACGCAGCTTATTTCTCGTAGGACACGTGGCGTTGTGTTTGTTGCTTACGTCCCGAACCCAACTCGCGCCACCTGTTTAAATCACATCGCCTCTAGTGGGCAGCGAGCGTGCACACAATCTCTTCCAAACTCACCATTTAATCACGCACGTGCATGCTCGAGAATCAATGACTCGCGCGGACAGACCACAGATCCTGGGATTTGTCTATATTTAACATCGTGACAACAACTGAGCGGTCACAGCGGGAAGAACGATAACTCTACATGTTTGCTAAACAAAGCTGCGGGTTATTTCCCCTGATTGGATACCGAAGGAACGATTGAATGGCTACCGTTTTACGTACGACACAATGAACTGTCTATTGTTGGCCGGTTGTGTTGAGGTATGCATAGCAGGCGTACGTGAGAGACGTCTGTCGCTCTACACACGCAAATCGATCCTGTGCAGTGTGCAACAACGGTCCTCATATATTATCTTATTTGCTTTAGTTTGACACGTTTCCGCACCCCCCGGAAGTTTTAAATGCCCCCTCGGAAGTTTCAAGTGCTCCCCCCACCACCCCCGCCACCTTTGGGAAAAAAAGCATGAAAGAAACACTGCACGTACCCAGAAGGGAGATGATTATGGATACTTCTTTAGTTTGAGTATTCTTCTATTAGTGTATGTCTAAATTTACATGTTACATTTACCTTTGCATTCTGTATATGAATGTATTATCAACACTACGCCCAGCCGCCATCAGAGCTGGGTGAACTCAGAGACGTACTGCTGATTTAAATCCGAATTCGAACACGAGACTTTCGGGTTAGCAGTCTATCGCTCTACCGCTATGCCAGTAATCAAACAACGACCATAAAAAGTCTGGGACTTACTCCACATCTTTTGAAGACACTCTCTGCTCACGGGGGCGTCAAGTGTCGCGGGGGGCGCCAGCATAGAGGGCGCTATCTGGAAGCCCAGGAGGGGCGGCACGTGAAAGTGAGGTACCGGCATCAGGTCGTCCATCTGAGGAAAAAGATGAATCACATGTTTAGGTGGCGACGTCTAGTTATGGCGAAAGTAGATATTATGGATTGGACGTTTATTTATGGCGAAAGTAGATATTCTGGATTAGACATCTAGTTATGGCGAAAGTAGATATTCTGGACTAGACGTCTAGTTATGGCGAAAGTAGATATTCTGGATTGGACGTCCAGTTATGGCGAAAGTAGATATTCTGGATTGGACGTCCAGTTATGGCGAAAGTAGATATTCTGGATTAGACATCTAGTTATGGCGAAAGTAGATATTCTGGACTAGACGTCTAGTTATGGCGAAAGTAGATATTCTGGATTGGACGTCCAGTTATGGCGAAAGTAGATATTCTGGATTGGACGTCCAGTTATGGCGAAAGTAGATATTCTGGATTAGACATCTAGTTATGGCGAAAGTAGATATTCTGGACTAGACGTCTAGTTATGGCGAAAGTAGATATTCTGGATTGGACGTCCAGTTATGGCGAAAGTAGATATTCTGGATAGGACTTACACTTCTTACATAGTCGAAGCAAGTGTTTATTTTAGGGGGGGGGGGGAGGGTGGGGCCCATCCGAGCACGTCCACTGCCCCACCCCCACCCACTACTGACGAAAGAGAAAAAATAATTTAAATAGATCTTCAACCAGCGTCTGCCCCCACCCCCACAGAAATTTCAAGTGCCCCCCCCCCCCACTCTCTTCTTAGTGAAAAATGTCTGAAAGAAACCATGGTTTTTAACAAAGTCGGGCCTCTACCCTCGAGACTGTGTAAAACGTTCATTGTTTTAGAAACGAGAAAACATTTGAATTAAGCTGGTAAAATAATACATTTTACAATATACACAAGTCTATTTGAATTACTTTTTCTTTTATTTCGTCCGGTGGAAGGGGATCATACTGATAGGCGGTGGGGGTGTGGGGGGAAAAAGGGGACATTGCCCCCAAAATATCCTGAAAGAAACTCTGATTTAACGTTGTCTTTACCATTTAAACTGATTTAGAATTTAGAATACACAAGATGGCGTCAAACATAAAAAAAAAAAGTGTTATGATTGTACCAAGAGGAAATCTACAAATTATCAACTTCACTACAATGAAGAAAAAGCAGTTTTTGTTCATAAAAAACTTTTGTTAGTAAAACAATCTAATTACTACGATGCACATATTTAGCTTTAAAACGAGTACGCATCAGGGTTCAAGTCAGTAGAACGTCCCTGAGTCCACTCAACTCTGATCAGTAGGGCTATCTAACTCACGTTAGGGAAAAAAAAGGCGGCTGGCTGGGCATAATGCTGACCACACTATCCCTTCATAGGCCTAGTTTCATTTGCAACATATGATTTCTACTTCATCTGCCCCATGTGTCTTTGGGAACACACGGGAACAAGATGATGATACAAATCTCCCTACCCCCGCGGGCAGCTGTACCGTCGTATCGTCCCATTGATGTTAAGGTTGATGAAAGGTAAGGTTTCTAGCTCGGGTATGAGTTTAGGTTAAACATTAAGTCACGGCTAGAGAGATTTCTGCTTAGATTGTGTGCAAACTAAACACAATTATGTAACCGTCCCCCCCCCCCCCCCCAGTACGCAAATCAGCGATGTATCTTTCGTAAACCTGCCTCTAGGCATGCGCAGTGGTCGTCAAGGCTCATTAACATATTGTAACGGGAGTTTAAATGGCCGCAACTTTAAACTTTTGTTTTCATTTGTTATGAGCGAAAAGCCAACACGTTTTCAACAAAGGCCATATACATTAACGCCATGGATTTGACGCAAATTGTTTTCAGAAGGAACACAAATTACAATTAAAAGTAGTTAGAGAAAAATATACGCAAAATTTCCATTTAATGGCGATTGCTCTGCTTAGATAATATTTTAGACGACTACGGCTTGCAATATATATATATATATATATATATATATATATATATATCTATATATATATATATATATATATATATATATATATATATATATATATAAACTAGAGTACACTTTTAAACGTTACCGTCCATATAGCAAGTGAAGGTCTATCTGTTTCAGTGACTACAGCATATGAAAGGATACTGTGGTCAGCACTATAAAGAGTTGCCTTTACACTCCCTAACGTGAGCTAGGTACCCATCAGGATGGT
Source organism: Physella acuta (assembly GCF_028476545.2). Taxonomy (NCBI): domain Eukaryota; kingdom Metazoa; phylum Mollusca; class Gastropoda; family Physidae; genus Physella; species Physella acuta. The sequence goes on along the minus strand of NW_026733850.1, from coordinate 35,279 downwards.
CCTCAAACAGAGTTTCTTCCAGGCATCTCTTCGGTGGGACCAAGCCCCCCCCCAGAATATTTTTTTACCCACCCCCCCCCCCCCGAACGAAATGTAATTTACATAATTTATATAGAAAATATATACTTTTAACAGTGTAAGCCGATTTTATTTTATAAAATATAATTAATTTTTTAAAACCTTTTAAATAATTAATGAATGGGCAATCTAGTAGTTTGCTTAATTCATTAATGTATTGTTTTTTACGCATGTTCTACATTTTATCTCTTAGGAAGACGCCCGTCATCGTATGGTATAGATTCCTCTATCTGATTAGCAGTCTAGTTTTCTACAGCTAGGCCACTATTCCGGCTAGGGTTAATATAGGGTAAAATCAAATGAACTGTATAATTATAGCTACACCTGATATTCCTGCGCAAAATTGAGTGGATATTGTGTGTATGAGGGGGGGGGGGGTGTCAAATGAGACGGAGAAAGACGGATAAAAATTACATTTTAAATTAAATTTTAAAAAATTTATTCATCCTTAAATTAAAAAGAAGAAAAAAAACGTGCCGTCCAGTGTTTCTTCCGAAAAACGTCTACCGCCCCGCCCCCCCCCAACGAATAGAATTTATATAGAAAATATATACTTTTACCAGTGTCCGCCCCCCCCCCCCCCCCTCCGAGAAACATGTGTGGAAGAAACACTGGTCCCGTCTCTCGATACGTTTTGTCTGTTCCCTAAAGAAACCTTGTCTTACAATTACAACCATAACTCAGTGGCGGAACTAGAAAAAATGGGCAAAAAAATTTTTTGGGCCCCCCATATATGTATGTATATATATATATATATATATATATATATATATATATATATATATATATATATATATATATATATATATATATATATATATATATATATATATATATATATATATATATATATATATAAACACAATACCAACATAGGATACTCATTTCTGGCCTGATCGGGTTTTGAAAAAAAAAAATTCAATTAAATCTAATCACAACAACATGTCATGTGTATCAGTGGCGGAACTAGAAAAAAAGCCCCCCCCCCTCCCGAAGAATTTTTTTGGGCCCCTATATATATATATATATATATATATATATATATATATATATATATATATATATATATATATATATATATATATATATATATATATATATATATATGTATATATATATGTATATATATATATATATATATAACAAGGTTCGCTCTCAATTTAAAAAAAATTCCATCTGGTACACGAATAAATCAGAGGTTTTCCAACACACGAGCTGGCCCCTTTCTAAATCTAGTCCAACACACTAAACTGAGGCTTTCATCAAAACGTTACTAACCGTGTGCCCTGTTTTCCAGAAGTTGAATTAAATGTTAACAATGTCGGCAGTTCATTTCTTGGATCTTAGGGCGCGGGTTTGTCCACACTACCAACTAGACACGCCAAGGCATGCTGTAAATCCCTCGGCGACGGCCCAGGTGTCAGGGGAGTCACGGGGCTCTTGGAGCTACCGGTTACATTACTGCACGGGTGATGAGTGTGACACATTGTTTCTTCCGGCAGAGCTCCCCCCCCCTCCCCTCCCCCGAAAACAGTCTACCCTGGAAGAAACATTGGTGCGACACCTAATTAGATTTAGTCATCGAGTGTAGTAGCGAGACTTATTACTAGTGTTGTGGGAACTTTTAAACGACTGTCTGTAGGGGCCAACTTGCTTATATGTGATGCGCTCAGGATGACACTGACGCCAGTTGTATTCAAGTAGTAACCTCATCCGCTTATGCAGGATCACGGGGCGCTAAATCACATATTTCCGTTAGGAGTCCCCACTCAAATATGTACAAATGTTAGGCCTATGACAGAAACCTTTGCGGGGCTGTACTCAACAGCTTCCCAAGTTTTCATGGCGATTGGGTGAATGATGCAGTAATGCATAATAATAATAGAGAGAAAAATGTTTTTCACATGTACAACTGTATGTGGCCAGGTCACGCGTTGGATAACCTTCTGATTTAGGGGAGGGGGGGGATTAACAAAAAGCCTGACCCTCACACACCCCCACCTCAATGACTATTAATAATGTTCAATTAATTCTAAACGTTCTAATTAATTTCTAAATAATTATATAAAAAATAATCTTACCTGCCCTGTTTTGTGAATTAGATGTGCCTAATACTATGAAATTAAATTAATATGTGTTGACTAGATCTAGTGCTGTCTAGTGTCTGACAAAATGTGCTGAAGTGGTGAATCGTACGGTTAGGAAGTAGTTCATAACGATACATTTATCTCCTCGATACTTGTGAGGTTGAGAAAGAGGGGTGGGATAGGGGTCGGCTCGGGAAAAAACTTGAAAGGGACAACAAAACGCCTTGATCTATGTATGTCAGCATCGCCCATTGTAAAACTTACTCAGGGGAGATAATTTGAAGTATAGGCCTTAAAAGTTTACTATATTTCTTGTAAAATCAAAAACAAGTAAACGTATATAAAACTGAAGTTTCTAGTATTATATTATTTTTTTAAAATTATTTGTACGATACAAGATAGTACAGGATACAAATTCAACCACTATCACAAACACATATTAACATTGAAAAATGTACAATGGATTTCGGGTCCCCTACCAATGCCGCAAATATTGAAAGTATTGCAAGCCCACTTCATATGTAGCGGCTTTTCGTGCTATGGACTTAGTTGTTTTTTTAAAAAGAATTTTGCCGGCGACAGCGTGTGTTTGATTGTAGGGAAATAGAACTCGGCCTTGACGATGGTTAAAAAATACAACTATAAATAACTGTTTTAAATATGTAAAGAATTTGTCGACAATTTTTTAACCCCCTTTTTGGTCCCCATCCCCTGCCCCATTTGCCACAGTATACTTTGGAGGATTGGTCAAACAGTTACGTGTCCTCTATTTAGCTATCAAAGGGAGGGGGGGGGGGGGGGGGGGGGTGGGGGAGGGGGGGGGGCAACGAGTCAAAGAAGTCATTCAAAATTTGAAGAGTTGCCTATATTTTACACTGTAGTTTGTGTAATGGATTTTATCTTTTGCGGAAGAGCGTGGTATAGTGACTGTAAAATAAAGATAATCGTACCGCAGCTACAGTGTTTTTCTTTTACAAACCAAATATTAAGGCAAAAATTAAATTCAAAATTTAAAAAAAAAAAATTTTGGTCAGCCGTGGGCCCCTAAACGGCCTCCCCCCCCCCCCCCGCGCATTGCGGGGTCTGGCGGGACTGTAGTTCCGCCCCTGTTCATCAGGTAAATGAACAACTACTGACTAGTGTCTTTAACAAAATGTGCAGAAGTGGTCAGTTTACAGTTCATAGACGGTTCGTTAATCTATGCATTACATCTTATTGTAAGAGTAAGGGTGTGGTGAGGGGAAGAAGTGAGGGGTAGGGGGAGGGGGGGGGAGAGAGTTGGGAAGGGAAGGGGCAAGAAAGCGCCGATAAACATCTACATCAATAGTGCCGACTTTTTTCCGATCGTCTAGAAGACCAGGATAGTCGCCTCGCCGCAACATTTCCCCAGCCCGATTTCAAAGCGTACCGGCACAGTCAAATTTCAGATGCTTCGTCTTTGAAGTTCTCTATATGTCTGGCGGTCTCTCGAGCTATAGTCAGTGCATTTTTCTCAAAGACGTTTGCCGACTATCGTGTTTGTTTGTAACTGTAGAAGAAAGATAACTCGACCTTCACCTAATTTTTTTTTTTTTTTTTTAAATAATTTAGCCAGGATTTTTGGGCCCCCAATTGGTCTGGGCCCCCCCGCATTGCGGGGTCTGGCGGCACTGTAGTTCCGCCCCTGCCATAACTTCATTGGTATAAAACAGTAGTTTAATTATACCGTATCGGTATTATAACCCTCCACATGATAGCCTTGGACCGAACCCTAACTCTGTACAACATGTTGTGTGATTGTTTCATAATCTAAAATTCACACTTTATTTCAGTTATTTTTTCTAACTTTTTTTTTTAAATGCGTTAGTACAATAATTAAATAGATGATCAATTTATTATTTAATATTAAAATTTAACTGTAATTTTTAAATGTTATACTATTGAGAATAATTTAAGTTTATTTTTAAAAATTCTTTAAAAAAATTAGCCCTAAAAAAGTATTTTGATCGATTTTTGTGTGTGTAATCAAGTGATTAGTAATGTTTTGCGCATTATTTTTCCTTTTATGCCCCGTTTTAAATTTATAAGGTCAAATCAATTTATAAAATCAGACCGTATTTTGAATTTTTTAAAAAAATTTCGGATGTGATTTTACACCCCCCACCCCCCAATGGTCACTAACACCAGAGGCGTGGCGACCGATTCCGGCGCCCGGAGCGGAATATACATTTTTGCGCCCTTCCCTCCCATTCTATTTATTCCTGTCTTTGAAAAAGCGCCCCCCCCTCCTTTTGAAAAATCGCACTCCCCCCCCCCCCCCCAAAGTAAATAAATAAATAAATTGGAAAGCTTTGTGGAGCTTTTTACCAGTTACTATCCCATTAGATGTTCTATTTCGGTGCCACAAAATTGATATACAAAACAGTTAAATCAATGTGAAAACCCTTCAAGTCGTCTATTTTCGTAACTTTGACTGTATATAATTCAATACTTCAACTTAAAATGAGATTTAAAATTAATTTTTCTACCCCTTTTGGCGCCCCATATATGACGATCACTCCAACCAACCAACCCCCCGCCCGCCCCCCCCCCCCCCCAATCACTCATATTGCAATGTTAATTTTTAAAACAGCAAAGCCCTTGCTAATTGGACCTGGTCTGGATTATTACAAGATTATTACTGATACCAGGTAGGCTATACCAGGTTACTTGCAGGAAATGCGGATTAAAATTAAAATATTTAAGTGTGCTAATTACGCTTCAACAAGTTAATGCTTAAGGCTTTAAACTATCACGGCTATTTTTTAAAAAGCCGGAAAGCGAAAGAATGGTGCCGGGTGTCTGAAGTTTTTTTCAACCATAGCGGGGCGTTAGAAGGGTCAGTGTTTTCTTGATTTTTTTTTCTCTTATGTTCATTTATGAAATCGTTTCTGTTTGGCGGCTATTGGCAGCAAATCACTTCACTGTGAAAGACTAGGTCATCACAGTTGATATAAACAAAATTAGTTTTCTAAATGGCTGTACACTCAAGGAAAGGAAAATCTTCTAATTTAAGATAATGTAAAAAACAATATTTTAAGAATTAATATAATGAATTTGAATAAGCTAAGAAGTGTAAATGCTTATTTCACTTATTTTTTAGCATTTTTGTTTACAAATATCCGTGATAATTTGATGATATTAGTGGCCGTATTAATTTTGTTAAAAATGTTTTTATTTTATCGCGACAACCATAATTTTATTATAACAGGTCATGCGCGCATCTAGTAAATTTAAAACAAAACTTGTCTGATATTTGATAAAGTTTACTGTACCGTCTCGTGCTTTTTCGCGTTGAAGTAATGTTATTTAAAAAAAAATTAATTTGTGGGACGGTGTGATCGGGTGGTAGAGCTAACGACTGCTGACCTGAAAGTCTCGAGTTCAGATCCCAGTCTCAAGTGTGTAAGAACGTCGCTGAGTCCACCCAGCTCTGATGGGTACCTGACTCACGTTAAGGCAACTAGGGTGGTTGGGCAAGGTGCTGACCACAATATTTGCATGTATGCCGAGATAATTGAAACAGATGATGACTCTACTTCACCTTTGCCCAATGGGTTTTGGCACGAACGGGAGAAGACGATGACTAATGTGTACTTGTCTTGATTTCCGTAAATATGCGGCGACGATGAAAAGCCACATCGCTATGAGTTTTTTTCTCCCTTATTATTTATAATATATTGAGTGCAACAAAATTTACAAAATTGAAACCATTCAATCACTTTATTTTAAAAAAAAAAAAGCGGGTTAATCCATTGGGCTGTTATATAATATTTAAAACAGATTTTCCTGAAAAAAAAACACAACTGTGTCATTAGAATAGACAAAAAAAAACAACTTACCTGTAATTTGTTTTAGAGTTTTATGAGTACAAAATCACCAACACAAGGATGTTAGTTTTTCTTGAAGTCTGGCATTAAAAAAAAGAAAAACACATTTTTGGTCTGTACTTCACAAGTCTGAACGTCAAATGTTTGTCTTTACAAAATAGAAAAATGCTACGCTTAAATCGTTTCAAAATTCTGAGTAGAAAAATTGAAAAGTATTTAAACTAATCAAAACGTCAAATACCTTCGAAACTTAAATTAAAATGTACTTTTAAAAATGTGTTGTCTAAAATAATTAAATTATATCTGAATTAAGTAAATATTTATTTTAATTATTTTGGCTAAACTCGCAGAGTAAAAATTCAAATGATCTACGAACTAAATAAAATATTACTTTTGATTAAAATTTTGTAGAAACCCTCAAATTCGAAGTGGTCGGGGTCCTGTCTGTCCTACATAAGAGATATACCCAGTTAATTAAAACTGTGCTGAAACTTATCCGAACCAAGCGGTTAAATACTCTCCGAACAAAACGGTTAAAAACTCTCCGAACAAAACAGAGCAATTACTCTCTTCCCCCCCGACGTCAGAAATAATCTCTAAACCAAACAAAAAGGGTCGCTCTAAAACCAGACCAACCTGATTGTCATTAGGATTTTTTTGCTTTCAACGACGCAATCATTAATAAATTCGGGGACCGCGCACGTGACCGGCCGCTGGCAGGGGCCACTTGTAGGTGAGCGCACGTGGGGAAGGAGGAAGGCGGGGTCACACCTGACCAGTCGGGCGTCTGGCCAGGAGCGTAACGATCTATTAACACCCACCCCCCTCTTAGAGCCAACTTGACTTACATGTTATAATCTTTACGACAAAATCAAGCCCCCCCGTATGACAAGTCGTCCCCCCCCCCCCCCCCCAGACAAAAAGTGGCCCGCACACTCTCATCACTTTTTACGCCACGGCGCGATAAGAAAAAAAAACAACGGTGAGCTATCCACGCCACGCCCCTCTCTCCTGTCACGAGCCTGATGAGACGCAGGTAGGCCATGCATTTTTTTCTCCTGTCACCCGCGTGAGCAGTCAACCCCCTCCCCCCTCTCTACATCCCCACCCCCCTCGGGCGAGCTTTTTTGGGTTTGTAAAGTATGCAGCAGGCGGTGGTCGTCTGGTCACGTGGACGCGCCATCGACTCACTTTGAAGCCCGTAATGAATTTCTGAAACAGCTCACCCTTACCCCCCCCCCTCTCATACCCCTCAGTCTAACCCCCTCCCAACCGATAGATGAGTCTCTTTCTTTTCATAAATTGCACGTTACGATTACGAGTATCGCGAAGCTTAATTATAAGGTATCGTATTAACCATACTAATGGTAAACTTACGTATCAACGCAAGAGCTAATAAACCAACTCAATAGTTTATATCTATTGGCTAAGCTGTAGAACTCTTGATACCAAATGCAATGATATTGCTGTATAAATAACCCTGTTCCTAACAATAATTCCAAATCGTTACCGAAGTGAAATAAACAAAAACAAAAATTCATAAAAAAAACGTTTTAATAACAAGCTTTTATGTAATAATGCACTAAAAAAGTAGAAAATAAATTATAGACTACTATTTAAATAACTATAAAGAAAAGCGTGGGTCACTTTAGTATCTATTGGATACCTTTACTAATGTTTAGGAAGAGACCCACGCTTTTCTTTATAGTTATTTAAAAAGTAGTCTATAATTTATTTTCTACTTTTTAGTGCATTAGTACATAAAAGCTTGTTATTAAAGCGTTTTTTATGAAATTTTTTTTAGTACTTTACATGTTTTAATTTACAATAGTTTCATAACTAAAAACCATTGCGCGCCTATTGAATGTGATGACGCGTGTGGTGTGGTTGGATAGAAATACCTACTAATTTAGTCGAAATTTTAATCAATTCATTAAAAATTAATTAGGTATCCAATTAAGTCAAATTTAATTTCAGATTGCATTGTCTTCATGTCTTGTCCCACGTGCCAACTGTGAACCGAATCTGTCAGTTAGAAGTGTCCGAATTTTCGCTCGAGCGTTTCGATCTAGACAGACTGACGACTGACGACAGACTGACGAGGAAGTGAGTTAAATAAAAGCTTGTAAAAAAGTATTGCACTCCAAAATATTCATAAATTAATCCTAAATCAGAATTATAACTGGCGTTGAACAAAAAGATAGGAAACATAAAATTAAGTTTTGAAGTTAGGTCTTTGGTAGAGGTGTTTTCCGTCACGGTATGTTAGTATCATAACAGAGCAAATAAACTTGGATCGGATACAAAACTTGAGGTAAGGGGGCATTAATATGTGACAGCAGGAAAATTTAGGCGATATCCCGCCCCCGTTCCCTTATTGTCAACAGCGTTTCTTTCAGGTATTTTTCTCCCGGTGAGAGAGAGAGAGAGGGGGGGGGGGGTATCTTGAAACTTCCAAGATACGGCACTGGTTGAAGTATATACTTTTATATATTATGTTTTTAATAATTCATCAGGCGGGGGAGGGGCCGGTGGGCGTACCCCAAGCATCCCCTCCCCACAGAAAGACATCTAAAGGATAATCGTCACCAAAAATTTAAAAAAATAATAGAAAAAAAAACAGAAAAGAAAAAAAAAAACGCTTTTTCCTGAAACGACGCGACAAAACCAAAAATAAACTAGTATTTATAACTTTTTGATTTTATACATCACATTTTAACCCATGCCAATCACACGGTCACAAAAAAGTCGGTACTTACCAGACTTACCACCCCTATGAGAAAATGACGTCATTTATAGACTACCCCCAACCCCCCCCCCCCCCCCATAACCAGTAAGTTGCTAACAAGTTTAATTATAAGCTCACCCCTACACGTGCATAACGATTGGACAATCAAATTATCTTTATAGACCTATCTAGGGGAATCTAAAGCAAATTATTACTCAGCCCAAATCACTCTTCTAAGGAAAATAATAATAAAAAAACCCGTTAATAAAAAGTTATTTTTATAGGCACCAAACCTAAATAAATGGTCTTATTTAATTATTAATAATATAAATAATAATAAAGAACAATTTATATAACTATTAAAAAGTGCTAGTTGCTCATAATAGCTTAATACGAGAATTCAATAAATTACATAACCACCCACGCTTTCTTTATAATTATTATACTGTTTTTTTTTAGTTTTTATTTTCTTATTTTTAGTGCATTAAGTCTATTTTAGTCATGCGTGAAAAACAGTACACGTTCGACGGCCAGCTGATCAAGTTATCGTTAGTGTTTAACACTCTTGTCTCCCCTTTTTATTGCAGTATACTAATTTTTAAATTAAATTTCAATGACCAGCCTTATGTCTAATTAGATTAAAAGATATATATTCTTGCATTGTCAGCGGAGACGAATGTGCCTGACTGAGGCGTAGCGACCCATTCTATCGCCCGGGGAGGACTATTAATTTTGCATCCCCCCCCCACCCACCCCTCCGCTTTTTACCATTCACTCTTCTTAAACAGTGTAATATGGTGTAACTTGATGTAAGAAACTGTTTGATCAGTCTTGTAAGCCAAGTAGTAGTATTTTCTTAACGCTGACTGTGTATAATAAAATAATGCATCTAAGAAACAGCTTTTAATTTATTTTTCTACCCCGTTTGGCGCTACCCTAGAGTCGGCGCCCGGGGCAGCCGCCCAACCAGCCACCACCCCTTCCCTAGCTACGCCCTTAGTACTTGGTAGGTTTGCACAAAATTGATACATTACAAGTGGGCCGAAATTAAGCTACAAGATTTGCCATTTCCCACAAACAAACAAATAAAAACAACAATAGACATTAAGACCTAAATAAAAAGCGTATAAAAACAACAAACACTACGACCTGCTGAGCTGTGTTTGGCATACAAATACTGTAGCCCGTCCATGATACATGGCTTCATGCGTGGACTGCGTGGACTGGCCCGCCGGTCTATCGGGAAAAATCCCGGTGGGCCCCCGGGGAAATATCTTGATGAGCCCATAGGGATGGTGCTGTAATAGTCCTATTCGTGTTTTGATTTTTAAAAATCTTGCTATTTTACCATTTTACCCTTTTCATACAAAGACGCAGTGGCGTCGCGAGGTCGGGTGTCACCCCCCCCCCCCCGAAAAAACCCCCGTTTATATATATATATATATATATATATATATATATATATATATATATATATATATATATATATATATATATATATATATATATATATATGTGTGTGTGTGTGTGTATATATAGCTACATTTGGTGAATTCGCCTTCCCATTTTGCCAAATGGAGTTAATTAATTGAACTGGCAAAAAGTATTTTGCAATTTTTCGCCATGGTATCACCCGGTGTGGTCCGCACCCCCTGCCCCCGCCTCGCGACGCCTCTGCCAAGGCGTAATAGTCAGGCTTTGAGAAATAAAAACCACAATAAAAATTTCAATCTGGGGTTGGGAGCCCCCCCTTTTTAATACCCGGGGCCTCTCGCACACTGCCAGTCAAACCCCAGCAAGGCTTCGAATTCAAACGCTAATAAACACGAAAACGACTGTCGGATTCGATAATAATGGACAGAATCTCTGCCTTATTGGGTGGGATATCGTAATCGTTTTTTCCCCTCGCCGTAATCGGGTTTTATTGTTGTCGGCGCCAAGCTGGTGTACGCAATCTGTGGTGAGACAGCCCTGGGCGATACCCCTCTGATGTGGATCTCGATCGATACCGGTTGATGAAGTTAAGCTATAGGTTCTTGTTATTAATAAACAGTTGGGTAAATGTCGCTAATAACAGAAATTAATGGGGGGAAATTGCAGTGGTATTAAGAAAAAAATAAGGTCTGATTTATTGAGGAAGGGTTGAGGTTCGCGGAGGATGGGTTTCAAAAGGGGGAGGTCTCGATGTTATTAAAACGGTTCTTTGTTGGATAATCAGTTAGGTTATTTAAAAAATAGATAAATTGATTAATATCTTATATATTTTATGAAAAGTGATATTATTATAGTCTCTACACTATATATATATATATATATATATATATATACACACACACACACACACACACACACACACACACACACATATATATATATATATATAATGAAAAAACACAACCCTGTCACGATCATATTGTATTATTATAATGTCATCAGTCGTGTTACTAGGTTGGATGTCACCCGGTGCGGTAACTGAGGCTGTCACCCCACCCTTTTGAATAATTTAACATTTTCGGCTTGGTATCACCCTTTCCCACAAATAATTTACTATTTTAACAAAATTAAAACATCGTTATACTGTCAATTTAATTCTTTTTTAAAATCGATGTCACTCCCCTCTATGGTGTCACCGGGCGCGGATCGTACACCGCGCCCCCCACCCCGCTTTTCTAGTGCATGTCGACGGGGGAGCGACGACGACGGACAATAGTAAAAGTATATATTTTCTATATAAATTCCATTTCGTTGGGGGGGGGGGGGTGAGGTGGGGGGGGGGGGGTATGATTCTGGAACAAACACTGGTGCCACTTCCACCATCTTTCGCTTCATCAATAACTAGATTATATAAAGCATTATTTTGTGGCACATTTTCATGTTTTATTACCCCCTTGATAATAGAATCCCCAAGTATTGAGCAATGTTTTTCCCTTTTTTTCCCTTTCACGTTTTTCTTACATTATACCTCTGACACGGGGTGCCAATGCATCCCGAGTGTCAAAATTGACAACCAAAATAATCAGAATTAGATTTTTTTTTGGACCATTATGGCACAAACAACCCAAATTAATCTCAGAATATCCTCCAATTCCTTAAAAAACCTTAAGTTTAAATAGTAATTTTCATTTGGCTTAAAGTTGCTTTTTCGAACCTGACGGTCAATGCGGCACGTGAAGTAGAGTTCACCTGTTTCTGGGATCACGGCATATGAAGAGATAGTGTTCTCAACACTATTTTTACAACCGGCTTTACTTCTCCTAACGTGCGTTAGGAACCCATCAGAGCCGGATTCGAACTCGAGACTTCCAAGTTGGCAGTCTAACGCTAGGCCAAGCCGTTCCACATATTTTCCTGTAATAGGTATATTATTTCAATTATTTTATCTACTTAATACAACACAGTAGCCTCTGCTTGAGTTTAAGTCTTAGAACACATACACCCATACACACACACACGCAAACGTACACACAGACAGACAAAGAGATACAGACATACAGACACACAGAGACACACAGAGACACACACACACACAGATATACACAGACACACATACACACACAAACAAACTAGCCGTTCCGACTAGGCATTACACTGGCTGTAATAACTACAGAGCTAAGTGTGACCAATCAGTGTGACAGTACATTATTATCCAAAGTACGCTAGGTTGGCCTGAGTTTCAAAGCAAAACGGTCACCTAAACCTAAAATAAGCTGAACTACCTTGAGCTCTATGTATACAACTCGGAATTTCATCCTTATCTACAAACACCAATACGTTGTTTCTAAAGAATGATAAAGACAAACAATAACTAACTCTATCTTCTACCAAACACTATTAACAAATTTCAAGTTGATCTAACCCACCTGTTTCTCGACTACATGTCTTCATGCTTGAGCGGGTTCCTTGCTATTCTCCTCGTCTCGTCCTGATGCCTTCGTTTGGTTGTCCGAATTCTAGTCTTCTATCTTGTATCAGCGCCTTATAGGAGTCGTCCATAAATGACGTCACACTCGTGAGGTCACACGTTAGCATTATAAAAATGTTAGAAAACGAATTTTAGCCGTTATTTCGCGTTTTAGATACCTGTTTAAATAAATTGTAATAGGAATTTACTAAAATACTCTATGTTGCCAGAGTTCAGACACGATTTTTCAAGAATATCGTATTTTAAGAAAATTCAACCGCAATTTTGAGGGAGGGGGGGGGGAGGTTGTAGGTTGATGTATGATGTCATTTTAGGGGGGGGGGGGGTCTGGCTTTTTGTGACGATGTGTGACGGAGGGGTGAGGGGGGGGGGGGAAGGTAAAAATCGTCAAAAAAAGCGTGACGTTATTTATGGATGACCCATTATCACTGTACTATTCTCGACTCTTTCGCTTACAGCAAAAAAAACAAACAAAAAAAACAAACAAACCCAACAAAAACAAACAAACATAGTAACTACATTCAAGACTAGAACGATACTGCTATTTACCTACCAAGATCACAACCATCTCCCAGTTATCCGCTAGGATCACAAAGATCCCGACAGTTCCCCCGCTAGGCTCACAAAGATCCCGCCAGTTACCAACCAAGATCACAAAGATCCCGTCAGTTACCCACCACGGTCACAAAGTTCCCACCAGGTACCCACCAAGATCACAACCATCACCCCAGTTCCCCACTAGGATAACAAAGATCCCCACAGTCACCCACCATGATCACAAAGATCCCGCCAGTTACCCACCATGATCACAAAGATCCCGTCAGCTCCCGGCCAGGATCACAAAGATCCCACCAGTTACCCACCAGGATCACAAAGATCCCGCCAGGTACCCACCATGATCACAAAGATCCCGTCAGTTACCCAACACGGTCCTAAAGATCCCGGCCAGGTACCCACCAAGATCACAACCATCACCTCAGTTACCCGCTAGGATCACAAAGATCCCCACAGTCACCCACCATGATCACAAAGATCCCGCCAGTTACCCACCAAGATCACAACCATCACCTCAGTTACCCGCTAGGATCACAAAGATCCCGCCAGTCACCCACCATGATCACAAAGATCCCGCCAGTTACCCACCATGATCACAAAGATCCCGTCAGCTCCCGGCCAGGATCACAAAGATCCCGCCAGTTACCCATCAGGATCACAAAGATCCCGACAGTTACCCACCATGATCACAAAGATCCTGTCAGCTCCCATCCTTGTCACTGGTGCATGCGTGATCACAAACCGTGACAAACGCACGAGCCAATTTAAACCAGCAATCACACGTGACAGAACGCGACGTACCGGGCAGACTAATTAATCTATTCAAGTAATTAGTGTTTTATTAGACGGCAGCTTTTTTTATGTGTAATTTCCGTGTTTTTATTTTGGCCTTAGTGGGCGGCAACATCTGTTGATATTTTTACCCATGTCGTTTTGTAATGGTGTTTTTTTTTTTTAAATTCTATTCTATTTTCATATTAATTATGCTGCCGCTCCGTGGGAAGTCTTGTGTTAAATGCAACAATCAAAGTTGAGGGAGAGGGGAGTTCTGACACAAAGTGCAGACGAACATTCAACACACCAGTAAGGGATATAGAGGAAGGCTAGATAGCAGAGTTTCTTCCAGGCATCTACCGCCCCCCACCCAAAACAAAAGGAATTTATATAGAAAATATATACTTTTAACAGTGTCCACCCCCCCCCCCGGAAAATTTGTCCCCCCCCCCCCCCCCCACCCCGGAGAAAAAAGTCTAGAAGAAACACTGATAGATAGACCCATTGCCCTGATCAGTAGGCGCCGTCACTGGAACTGGGGAAAGTGACGTAACCCCGCGCCACCGAGAGGAATATGATAATAGCCCCATAAACCGCGCCATCGAGAGGAATATGATAATAGCCCCATAAAAATGGACTGCGTTGCCCGGACGGCTGTATTTACACGCGAATTGAATTGATGTGGCTTAGTATTGGCTCATTCCCGTTCAAGCTGTCGTCGGTTGACAATTTTTTTTTCGAATTCGAAGAACGTGTTGGTTTTTAGATACTTTTCAATCATTCCGGCCGCTGGGTAGATTTTTATTTTAAAAGTATTGTTGGTAGAAAAAAAAAGGAATAAAATACAAAAGCCGTCTGAGTGGAGGAACTCTTTTCTATTTTTATGCTAGTGCTTAATTTAGGAGTACGGTGATTAGAATAAATCTAACTGAGGTTTAAATATGATGTAGGATTAATTATTTTGGAATATTGTTGACACAACTGGGGCGTCCTGACCTTACAACATACCCCCGTTTTAATTTAAAAAATAAAAAAAAAAAATTCTTTTACAAAGAAAAAAAAATTAAAAAAAATTAAAAACCAAAACAAACAAAATTTTTAAAAAAAATTGACGCTTATCGTCTCGAAATTATTTACTTTGTATCGACCTGTCCTGTCAGGACTAAAAAAAAAAAAAAAACGACGAATTTTGCAGAGATCAGAAAAAAAAATCAGTGTCAAAAAGTAGTAGTTAACTAGTAGGAAAAAACTCGGTGGCCCCCAGAAACGGTGCTGCAATAGTCATATCTTTTTGTTTAATTAAAAAATAAACTTTTTTTTTGTGGCGTTTCTCCGCTTTTCCATTTTCATTCTTTCATATCAAAGCGTAAAACTTTGGCTTTGGTGGAGAGAAAAATTGCACAACGAAAATTTCAATCTGCGTTGGGGGCCGGGCCAATTTTAAAATTTCCTTGCCTCTTGGAAACAGCTAGTCCACCCCGTTAAAATTGCAGGGATTGTAATTTTAAAAAAAAAGTAAAGTTACTCTTTTTGGCCTAGTGGTTGATAGGGCAGAAGAAGTAGAGTTCACCTGTTTCTGTTTCCACTGTATATGAAGAGTGTGGTCAGTATTATGCCTAGCCTCCATAGGCAAGTACCTAGCAGAGCTTTGAGGACTCATGGACGTCTTAAAGACGCAAATCTGAGATCCGATACAAGACTTTTGGATAAGCAGTCGAGCTCTCTAGAGTCTAAGGGACAAAAGTAATTTGAGATGAAAACCATCAAACAATCTAAGGGACAAAAGTTATTTGGGATGAAAACCATCAACAAATCTAAGGGACAAAAGTTATTTGAGATGAAAACCGTCAACAAATCTAAGGGACAAAAGTTATTTGAGATGAAAACCATCAACGAATCTAAGGGACAAAAGTTATTTGAGATGAAAACCGTCAACCAATCTAAGGGACAAAAGTTATTTGAGATAAAAAACCATCAACCAATCTAAGGGACAAACGTTATTCAAGAGGGTAAATTAAAAGGACGTCACGATTTTTGTCTCCCCTTTCTACATCGCCACAGATCGTCACAATATGCCCGACACCCTAGTAGACTGAAGCCCACACGTCGGAGGCCCTTTTGTCTGGGCTATTATGATTGGGTCGTTTTGTAGGGGGCCTACCTGTTGGGGGTCGTTTTGACAGAGCCGTTTTTTTTTTTCTGAGCCGCCAAGGGCTGTATTGACGGTGCACCATACGTACATACATTCCCTCGCCAAACGAACTTTGTAATTGAATATTTTTTAATGCGTTTTTGCATAACCCTATCCCAACAACCCCTTTCACTATATTCGACTACAAGGTGGGTCATTTTGACCCGTATATTTTTTACATAGATAAAATGAAAATCTTGATCAGACAAAGAGGTGGGTGATTTTGACCCGTATACTTTTGTAAGAAGAGTCGACTAATATTTTGATGATTTTTTTTAACATAGTGTTTAAATAGTCATCTTTCTAAAACTCTAGTTTTTTTTAGTGGTTTGTTTCGGTCATCAATAGTACAAAACTACATACAAAATACAACATATTATCAATACCTTTAAAATAACAAGAAACCTTTATTATAATAATAAATTTAAGACAGGCTATGCACATATATACAGAACCACGCACAGCGTTTCTTCTAGATCTCTTCGAAGAAAGTCTACCCCCCCCCCACACCCGAACGAAAGAAATGGAATTTATTTAGAAAACATATACTTTTACCAGTGTCCACCCGCTCCCCCCCCCCCCCCCAGGGAGAAAAAAGTCTGCTCACGCAGACGCATAAGGACATACGTAGATACACACATAAATGAATAAATGAAAAAGAAACTGAGCGTATTTCATCTTGCTTTGTATCCATCCATTTGGTCCAAACACTGCTTGCATCTCACACTGGCGTCTACCCACTCCAATACTAGATCGCCGTTTAATTATTCCGTGCGTTCTCTCGTCACACTTACCCTCCAGCTACTTTATTTTCAATTTCAAAACGTCGCTCCCGCCACGATCGGCCGAGCAGACGTAACGCATGCTGTAATCCCAGCGTGCCGCGCGGCGGAAAATGTTGATAAAATACTACGATTGGTCAACTGCAGACGACGCCACCGCGCGATGTGCAGATAATTAATGATGACGTTGTCAGGTAATTTAAAGGGAGACTGCCACTCATTAGAAACGTTGGTGTTTTGTGTTTGTCAGGAGGGCAATACGGTATCGAATCGTGAATTTTTTGTACTGGTGTTGACGTTAGGATTAGGAATAGTTTAATGCTGGTCGGGATCGGCGTGGTCGAGTCGTTAAAGCTCATGGTTGCTAAACCGAAAAGTTCGAACCCTCGGGCAGTTGAGGCTCGTTAGCTGGGGACAGCCACTCTTCTAGGAGAGACAACTCCAAAATCAAACAACTGTTCATGGTTGGACAAAGGCTATGGAAGCAAATCCAAAAAGAAAAGCAGGCTAAAATTTGAGTCAATGGCCTCAATGGCTCATAACCAGTTGACACCTAATCCTTAATTGTGATGGAAGCATGGTCGAGTCGGCAAAGCTTATGGTTGATAAATTCGAAAAAAGTCTCGAATTCAAACCCTCTGGCAGATAAGGCTCGATCCCCCGCAACACTAAAAATTAAGAACGAAGAAGAAGAAGAAATGCTGGTGCCATAATGAGACAGCAAAAAAAAAAAAAAAAAAAAAAAAAAGAAAAAAAAAAAAAGAATTAATATAACATTTTTGAGAAAGATTCCACTGAAACTACCGCCCCCCCCCCCCCAGAACGAAATGAAATTTATATAATTTATATAGAAAATTTATACTTTTAACAGTGTCCGCCCCCCCCCCCCCCCCCCCGAAGAAAGTCTACCGCTGCCCCGAAAATTTCAAGTGCCCCCAGGAGAAAAAAGTCTGGAAGAAACACTGTATTTAATACGAGCCGGCCCGCGGCATAACATACGCCGCTATTTAGTTGTTTCTAATTTTCAATAATTCATAATTTGTGAATTCGACAGTACCAACGCTGACACTGAAAATATTTCTTTAAAACACTATAAGTAGCTCGTTAAGGACCATAACCCCCCCCTTCCTTCCCCCCCCTTCCTTCCCCCCCTTCCTCCCCCCCCCCCCTACGTTTAAAATCGTTGGCTCTGCTTGTAAACATTTAGAGTGAACACAGCTCACTAAAACCATGTAGAGGTGGGGAGGTAGGGAGAGCGTTTGCAGCTTGTTTTCTAACGGCTCGAAGAGGAGAATTATATATATAGATAGATGATTGGAAGAATAAGTGGCGTCACTTGGGGTGTCACCCTTTGAAGTAACTGATGGTGTCACACTCACCCTCTCTAACAATTTTGCCTTTTCGATTTCGTGTCTGCTATTATTTTGTTATTTAAATTAGGTAAAATATTTTTAAATAAACCGGGAGTGATCTCCCATAAACTTTCTCGAATATTCTTATATAAAATAACAGGGGATGGGAACTCGGGCTATAGACATGATTTTTAATCCATTTTAAATACTTAAAGTTTTAAAAATAGAATAAAATCTCGTAGACAATTTAATTGCACACTAAGTGAACGCCAAATTAAAAAATGCATAATAGTGCGCAATATTATTAGTACTTTAAAAATTTACATTAGTTTTTTGAGAAATCGGAAGTAGCGTAAATTACTACTTCCGGTCAACTTAAATAACTCAAAATTTAACAGAAGGTAGAGAATTAGATCTTTTACTTACATGTGAAATTTCATTTATCTATCTGAAATAGTACTCAAGTTATAGGCTTTTGAAAAATTCAAAGTAGGAAAAGTACCACTTCCGGTTATCGGAAATCGCTCAAAAGTTGATACGGATCTACGATTTTGATTAAATACTTATATATGAAATTTCGTCAATCTAGCTGTAACGGTATTCAAGTTATCGTGTTTACACACGGACACACACACACACACACACACACACTCACACACACACACACACACACACACACACACACACACACACACACACACACACACACACACACACACACACACACACACACACACACACACACACACACACACACACACACACACACAGACATACGGACAAGATTGCAAAATTATGTTTTTCCGTATCAGTGAGGTGTAAAACGTCGAGATTTGTAGAAATCTCGATTTTTTTTGCACGATTACAAGACTTTCTCTATACTTCGTATATACGAGAAAGTAATACACCGGGAGTGATCTCCCCTAAACTTTCTCGAATATTCTTATATAAAATAACAGGGGATGGGAACTCGGGCTATAGACATGATTTTTAATCCATTTTAAATACTTAAAGTTTTAAAAATAGAATAAAATCTCGTAGACAATTTAATTGCACACTAAGTGAACGCCAAATTAAAAAATGCATAATAGTGCGCAATATTATTAGTACTTTAAAAATTTACATTAGTTTTTTGAGAAATCGGAAGTAGCGTAAAGTACTACTTTCAGTCAACGGAAATGACTCAAAATTTAATAGAAGGTAGAGAATTAGATCTTTTACTTACGTATGCAATTTCATTTATCTATCTGAAATAGTACTCAAGTTATAGGCTTTTGAAAAATTCAAAGTAGGAAAAGTACCACTTCCGGTTATCGGAAATCGCTCAAAAGTTGATACGGATCTACGATTTTGATTAAATACTTATATATGAAATTTCATCAACCTAGCTGTAACGGTACTCAAGTTATCGTGTTTACACACGGACACACAGACACACAGACACACAGACACACACACACACAGACATACGGACAAGATTGCAAAATTATGTTTTTCCGTATCAGTGAGGTGTAAAACGTCGAGATTTGTAAAAATCTCGATTTTTTTTTTTTGCACGATTACAATACTTTCTCTATACTACGTATATACGAGAAAGTAAAAAGTAAAGTTTGCGATTTCTCAATTCTAGTGTCAATTCGTAAATAGTGTTACCTGGTACGGACCGCCCCCCCCCTCCCCGCCCCTACCTTGTGATGCTATTGGAATGAATCAAATGATTTAATTACTTTTTAAAAATCTTTCAATTCACTTTAAGGCGTTGCATGTGTTTTCAGCCAATGTTGGATTTAGCTGGACAGTGAAAACACGTCTTATTACTATCGTGCTAAGTTTAGGGAAAGTATTGGAATCATGCAAAAAAAATCGAAATTTTTTACACCTTCATGAGTCGGAAAATTTTGCAATTGTGTATGTATGTCTGTTTGGCTGTCTGTGAACACAATAACAACAGTACCAAAGTAAATTTAATTTAAAAGTATGATATCAAATTTATAGCTTGGGATCAGCTTTTGAGTAGCTTCCGGTACCCGGAATTTGTACTTACTCTACCTTCAGTTTCTCGAAAGCCAATAACTTGAATATCGTTTAAGGAAGGCGGGCGAAATTTCACATACAAGTATTACATTGTATGCGCATGCTTTCTTCAAATTGAACGGTATTCTGAAACCTAAGTGGTACTTAAAAGTATATATACGTGTGAACACTATAATTTGAGTACTATTTCAGTTAAGTAGAGGAAATTCCATATACAAGTATGAGATCTAATACTTGAATTACTTTAATTGTTTGAATTGAATAACCAAAAGTGGTACTTTAATCTATCTCTGGGTTCTAAAATACCGATAACTTGAGAATCGTTTTAGTTATGTGGACTAAATTTTAAACCATAGCTATAATTGATTCTCTAAAATCCTGAGTGATTTCCGGTGAGCGGGGGAATAATTTTACGCTTTTTCAAATTGTGAAAAATGATCACTTATTCCGACCGATTTCTTCAAAGCTTTTCACTTATGTCTATACGTGATGACATTGAATTGTGGAATACAATTTGGCTAAATTAGATGTTTAATTAACTTAAAAAAATTAATCAGTGTTTCATGTAGGGAGTAGAAATTTTTCGCTATACTGTACTAATTATACACACATTTTTATGTTCATTTCGTGCGCATTTTTTCCATGCTATTTTATTCTATTTTACGGGTATTCTAGTTCTATTTTAAAAATGTAATATACGAGAAAGTTAACTTTCCCTCTAAAAGGAAAAAGCTAGTATTTTAAAAGTCTTATACAATGATATGTTTATTTTTACAAAATGACTGCGCGGCAGTTGAAAACTACCGCACGGCCGCGCAGGCGCGCAGCTTGGAGGGAACATTGGTCGCAGCCAACACCGCATCAGTCCAACATCACAGCTCCACCTGCTTGGTGATAGAGGCGTAACGACCCTTCCCAGCGCCCGGGGACAAACTTTTCGATTTGCAACCCCCCCCTCGAGATTTCGATTTGCACCCCCCCCCCCTCAAACTTTCGATTTACACCCCCCCCCCTCGAGATTTCGATTTGCAACCCCCCTCAAACTTTCGATTTGCACCCCCTCTCGAGATTTCGATTTGCACCCCCCTCAAACTTTCGATTTGCACCCCCCCTCAACCTTTCAATTTATTCTTCCAACCCATTTTGGCGCCCCCTAAGGTCGGCGCCCGGGGACATATGTCTCCCCCCCCCTCGCTACGCTACTGCTTGGTGATATTTTTCTTCTTCACTAGGCCAAAGGATTTCTCCTATCTAGTCATCTAAACGGCTTTTTCCTTGTACTGTCAGGCGTTTTTCTTGTAATGCTAATTTATCCATTTTTAATTGTTTCATTTCTTTAGTTTCTTCTTCTCTTTTTTTTTTAGGTTGGTTTAATGTTCTTAGGTTCCAGCTGCCTACTTTTATTTTTGGGGTGTAAAATTATTAGCTTTTGGTGTTGGGTTGTCGGTGTGTTGATTTCAGAGTCACAGCTTTTATCAGCATGCGTCATATTTTGGACAACATAAAATGACGGAAAGAATAGCTTGCATAAATAACGTATACAAATATAACAACTATTTTAAAAAATAATTAAAATTGTCTCGGAATTGTCTCGCATGCTCCAACCCCTTTGTTTCGCACCAAATGTAGAAACTGGACAACATAAAATGACGGAAAGAATAGCTTGCATAAATAACGTGTACAAATATAACAACTATTTTAAAAAAAATAATTAAAATCGTCCTGGAATTCAGCCAGAAACTGCACTAAATTTTTCCCGCCTTTATAATCCACCAGTGTATTTTATATAATAGATTTATTATTTGTTATACAAAAACATGTTTACCGTCTGTTCCATTCAATAGGTGTCTAGAATCATTTAAAAAAAGTTTATTTCGGTTTTTAAAAAAAATCGCTTTAATTTTCGACGCGTGTTAAATTTAGACTATTCAAAATGTATCGATTGATGTCTACCGTCTGCTATCGCAGACGTTGGCAGGTGTTGGGAGATGAATCAACATCGTCATTAGAAGAAAAAAAAATCTACGGGGCAAATAATGTTGTAGGCGTGTTGGCGTTGGGGGAGGTAGAACCCACCACGGACCCTCAGTATGACAGCTGTCTCACGTGAAGTCCAGAACAATTATTTTTTTCGTCCAAATTTTTTTTTAACCTTAAAACTTTTGTGTATTTGAAAGTAATACCAATTAACTTCAATGCCAAAACGTATGATTTTCACCGAGGTGTGATTCTTTGTAGCCCCATCACACCATGATAAAATTTTCACACATTTAATAAAGCGAACAGCTGCTATCTGGGAGGTCTTTTGATTACCCCGAGACGGCCAGAGCTTCTTTCAGGTATCATAACGTCTATCGCAAGAAAATATGTTTGACTAATAATTAGTTTTGTAAAATTCCGATCGATATATATATATATATATATATATATAATATATATATATATATATATATATATATATATATATATATATATATATATATATATATATAGAGGTATAAATATATATATATATAAATAAATAAATAAATAAATAAATAAATAAATATATATATATATATATATATATATATATATATATATATATATATATATATATATATATATGTATGTATATGTGTATGTATACGGATTATATGTTGTTAAAATAATTTGTAGTTTAATCAAGTATGAACAGTGGCGGCGTCAGGTTATTTAGCGCCCCAGGCAAAACTTATGAAATTGCCCCCCCCCCCCCCCCCTGCCGTTGCAGTTTTTTTTGGGTCCCATATTATCATATAAATATATATTTAATATGTAAACATCAAACAAACAAACAAACAAAAAAAACCGTTGCTATGCTTATAGAAGAAAATACGGAATCTGGACAATTTTAACGACCATAACGTTTTTTTTTTCCGACGGGAATAAAGCTTTTTTTTTTTACCCCCCAGGGTCGGTCTACAAAATATTAGGTGGGTCGTTGGTCAATTTATTTATTTATATAATTTATATGGAAAATTTAACTCGCGGTTATTTTTTAGCCCTCGTCGAGGGCTTTGAGTCTGACCAAGAATTTTTCCATACGGCCTAGTCATCTATAGAGGTGCAAACAAAAAATTAGCTAGATATACAGAGGTTAAAAAAAAAATTGTGTTGAAATTAACCTGTTTTTTCGAGTCGGTAAAGCTCATGGTTGCTGAACCGAAATGTCTCGAGTTCGAACCCCCGGGCGTATGAGGCTTGTTAGCTGGGGACAGCCACTCTTCTAGGAGAGAAAACTCCAAAATCAAACAACTGCTGCCTTGTAGTTTGTTCTTTGTGGTCGAGTCGGCAAAAGCTCGATCCCTTCCAACACTAAAAATTAAGAACGAAGAAGAAGAAATAAAACCTGTTTTTCACATAAAATACAAAGATTATATGGGGAAATACCATTGGTTTGTTTTGACCTATTTGTAGATTTTTTCCTGATATGAGTTCCCCTATGAGTTCTCCTACCACCCCACAAAATATCAAGGGGGGTCGTACGGCAAAAGATTTTTTTTCGTAATATAGATCATATAAAGAGAATTTAATTCGCGGTCACTTTTTAGCCCTCGTCGAGGGCCAGCAGTTTTTCCGAACGGCCAAGCCATCTACCTATAAGCATGCAAACAATTAGCCAGATGTACAGAGGGTAAGTGCCTTAAATTCCATGTTGAAATTACCTTCTGTTTTTCCTATAAAATACAAAGATTATATAGGGAAATACAACTGGTCAGTTTTGACCACTTTACGAAGTTTTCCCAAATATGCCGAGTTTTTTTTTTCTGACACCCCTAGGCGTTCTTCTACCACCTCACAAAATATCAAGGGGGGGGGGGTCGTTCGGCAAAAGTTTTTTTTTCGCAATATCTATATATATATATAATTCTCTTCTGGGAGCCGTTAGAAAGCAAGCTGCAAGCGCCTCCTTGCAGTCCCCTCTCTTTCTCTCTATCACTATCACTATCACTATCACTACCACCCTCACCCCACCCCCACATTGTCTGGTGAGTTGTGGTCACGCTAAATGTTTACAAAGCTAAATGTTTACAAATCGTAGAGCCGTAGAGCCGGGTTTCTATTAGGGGCAGATAATTTAGTTCTATTTTAAACTTACAGGAGGTAACTATGAAATAACTAAGAGGAGGCTGCTTTCAGGGGGGGGGGGGGGGGTGTAGGGTCGGGGTTAGGGGAAAGGGGGGCGGGGGGGTTAGTGTTTTAAAGCAAATATTTTCAGTGGCAGCATTGGTACTGTCGAATTCACAAATTATGAATTACTGAAAAGTAGAAAATAAAACAACTAAATAGCGGCGTATGATACGCTGCGGGTTGGCTCGTAGCGCATATAAGGCGCCGGTCAGTCGATGTCAGTTTTGACCCCCTCATCGTGGACTTTTCGGCCAACCGGCACCGGTCCCCGTGTTCTGTCTCACCAAGGCAGAATCCTGCCAAATTTGAAGCGCTACTTTATATATAGATATACATATATATATATATATATATATATATATATATATATATATATATATATATATATATATATATATATATATATATATATATATATATATATATATATATATAGGCTTTTGCAAAATTCAAAGTAGAAAAAGTTCCACTTCCGGTGGTTATCGGAAATCGTTCAAAAGTTGATACGGATCTACGATTTTGATTTAATACTTATATAAGAAATTTCATCAACCTAGCTGTAACGGTACTCAAGTTATAGTGTTTACACACATACACACATACACAGACATACGGACAAAATTGCAAAACTATGTTTTTCCGACTCAGGGAGCTGTAAAACGTCGAGATTTGCAAAAATCTCGATTTTTTTGGGTACGATTACAATTCTTTTTCTATACTTCGTATATACGAGAAAGTAAAAAGGCAGCCAAATAGAATATTTTGTTTTTCTAATGGAGGCGAGCGAGTTGACGAGATTCCTTCTATAATGTTGTTGACATGGAGTAAAAACGTGCTTTTTAGATTTAGACCGTAAAAAAAAATAAAAAATAAAAACTTAAGGGGCCACTACACTGCAAAAACCAAACTAGCCCACAGCAGAGATAAGCAAGTACTAATATACTATTATTAATAGTTAGCAACTGTAAATAAAAATTCCACATTCTCAGGACCTAATTATGCATGGTTGCCATGGTAACGGCGGCCATCTTGAAAAAAACACCTTTTTTACAAATCTAATGTTTCAATAATGTGAACAAATAATGATGGTTTTATTTCTGTTTATTTAACTAGAACCATTCTAGAGTGTCCAGTAGCAGTTTGTTTTCATTAAAATGTAAAAGAAACATTTTTTTCAATTTTTATAAAAAATGTATCATTCAAAACAAGGCATACAAGTTATGAAATTTCTTAAAAATAAAAATGTACACAATGCACATCATTCTCACATGTATAGTTACACCATAAAATGAATAATGAAAAAGTACACCAAGTTTCAAGACATTATCTCTGCAAACAGCTAAAACATTAGAGTTACAATAAGCAAAAATCTTGAAAAAACAAGTTTTGAGAAAATTAACTTTTAAACATTTAAAGTGCCATAAAAAAAAAATCTATCAGCAATATCAGGAAGAAACTTTTAGTATTCAAAGTTCAACATAAGCAGTTGAAAAATAAACCACTGCCAACTATAGTTTGCACATTCTTCTGAAGTTTTACCACTTATAATCTTATAGTGGTTTAGTTTGCACAATTCCGCAGTTTACTTGCACTAAAAGTTAAACTTTTCTGATCAACTATTGACATGTGTAGTTGCTATTGTCTTTTTGCCAGACTTACATAAGCTTGATATAGTACATATTTGAACTATAGTTTAATACAAATTTGACAAATAATGTACTAATAATATTCACATACAACTTTAGCTTATGACGACATTCACAATTCTGCTTGAAGAGGGTGAGCTCAATAACTTGACATCATAAGTTATTTATAGTAGATGGGCACTTTGCTGCTGTATTGCTCTTAAGTTCTAGTACAAACAGCATTTATCTTGCTAATAAAAACATAAGCAGCTTTAGTGTACTTACTTAGTAGTATCGCAGCAAAACTTTGCGCAACAGTATGTAAAATGATGAGAGATTCATTGATTTTTTTTTAAATCCATTCACCAAGTAAACATCTGAATTTTGAGAAACTAACACCACTGTCTTTATAGATAACATGACTCAAATATTGACATCATGATGTAGGTGTATCTAAAGTGAGCTTCTTGTAAACCATGAGGTCAAATTTACATTTCACGACATCAAATTTCCTTGCGGAAAGCCCAAAGTTTTATCCACAATGCTTGCACAGTCCTAATTGTGGCATATCTTCTGGATATGTAGATGTCAGCAAGCAAATAATGTAAGGGACAGTTATATTTCTTGATTCTTGTTTGCAGTCAAAACTGATTTGGGTTCACACACAACCAGCTTTTTTGGCATTCATTGTAGGAATTGTTGGACTGTAAAATAAAAATAAAAGAACAACTTTTATTTAATTTTAAAATGTTAATAATATACATAACTAGAATGGCTAATATTAGCAGTAACTCATCCTATTGTAACAACCTAATAATGTCATAGTCAACAAAATTGTATTTTGAAAAACTAATCATAATGAATAGTCAATAGGGCTTATATTATTATACTGACCATAGATCAAAACACAAGGAATAAATCTAACCATAAATTTAGAAAACTGCTTATACTAAAATTTAACCAATATTTATATTTTAGTCAATATTCAGCAAACACAGATGTTAATTTCTAAAACTACTATCAACTAGAATCTAGATCTAGACTATTCTAGACTAGATCTAGAAAATTCTAGATCTAGGTCTACTAGATTCGTGGGTCGTTATGACTGGGTTCTACAGTTTCATTTATTTAAAAATAGTAATTGACAAGCGTGTTTAACATTGGTAAATAGTTAACTAAATTAATTCTTATAAAGGAATTAAGCTGTACTACTAGACAACATATATTAGAATCTAGTAGATTTAGAAACTAATGTCAGCGCGTCAGTTAGTGAAGTCAGTGAGATATCGCTGTGTGGTGGCATGGCGACTTCACTAGATCTAGATTTAGCGCCTAGTTATTAAAAAAAAATTACCTTCAAATTTCTTTCGCTGAACAATGTACTCCTGTCATGGTATCTGTTATTTCGAGCAATAACTGCATTATTTACACGCCATGTTGAAAACAAATGGTTTGTTATTGCAAAAATTGATGTGAAGACAATCACGTAGCCATGTTTGTTTGTTGACAAAAATCCGTCGAACTCGATCACTGCGCATGCGCAGAAAGGTCATTACTAAGGTACGGCTTGAGAATACAAATCGGACCAATGAAATCGCTTGATTTGCGAAATCTTTTATTGAAATATCACATTTGCAAGTAAAATAACTGTATTCGAATGTAGAGTATCGTTTACGGCTCAAACAGACGAAAAAAATGATATATAATATACTATATTTTTCTTTATAGTTGCTTTATAAAAATCAACTCAAAATTTCAGGTATTTGATTAAAAAGTTGATTTTTTAAGCAGAGGGTGGTGTCTTTAAAATTATAATTAAAATAGAAAAATGTATCGTACAAGTATACTTGAAACTGTTTTCGATTCTAGGAATATGAAATTTATTAAAACATTAATTTCCTAAAAATATTTTTTTCCAAGTTTAATTAGCATTTTTTACATGTAGAGGCCCCTTAAGCCTAAAATTAATTTAGAAATTTTATATTTTTAGAATAAATGCTATAAAAGTTGCAAATCCAGAGAACTTGAAAATAATTTGTTGAGTTTAAGGCTACATTTCTATTTATTTTTATCAAGCCTAAGTTATAACCGGATGTTTCACTTTCGTAAGACAAATATTGATTGGCTGTACAGTAACTTAGTGATCGATAACTATTTGTTTACAAAACTTTGCAGATCAAGTTTTTAAATTACAATGCAAATTTAAAACCCCATGACCTAGTTTTCTATTTTTAGCTTACAATGTGTACAATAAAATCAATGGCGGCCTATCCAATAGCAGGATGCCATTGTTTATGTCGCCATTACACGTGAAAACCAAATTGTTTTTGCTTTTTTTTTTTAAATTTTATTTAGTTACCGAAAATATTAAAAACATCAAATACGTCCAATCTTTAGTAAAGTCCAAAAATAACCAGAAAGACAGGATTTTATAACCATATTAATTGTAACTACGCCGTGCAAGATTTTTAAATTAATTTATGCACCTCTCAAATACCTTTGAGACTTTTCTCGCTCGTATCCATTGATGGAAGCTTTCTTCAAATAGACTGTAAACCCATATCCAATATAGTAGATGTTATAACTGCTGCGTTCTATATGTGTACCACAGTTATGCAGTGAGAGGGTAGATGTTACGCTGAGTGAGTGTCTTTGGTTATTTGATCCAATACCATTTTATCTTAATCACTACCATTTGATTATGTTTAGCTATGCTACAGTATATCTTGGGACACGACGACATCAACGCTCACGAAGGATTCAACAGAATGACATATTTTACCAACTCTATTTATTGCACAATAGAAATGGACATCGGACAGCTTGGATAAACAATACTACAACTAGACAACCTAACTCTAACACAACACGGACAAGACTAACTTCAATCTTCTTCCCTGGCAACAACGAACTCACACTAAAACGTCACTTTCTTGCGTACCGCGTCACACACTCACTCGTTCAATATACGGCCGCACCATCAATCATGCGCACCCATTGCCCTAGTCAAACATGCATCATAACAGTAGACATCTTTGAAATTCTGTTTAGGATCTTGTGGTGCCAACAATTAATTACATTAAATTAATTAAATTTAATTTGAAAATCTATAGTTCTCCAATGAGACTTACAAGCAGTAGCGTACGCAGGGGGGGGGGGGGGGGGGGGGAGCAGGGGGAGCAGCCGCTCCCCCTCTGGCCATTTTCAGCAAAGTGGCGCCTTTTTGGAAACTTTTTAAACTCAAAGTTTTAAACAATGATATTTGTTAAAAAAATATTTTTGGTCGGCACCTCGATGTAAATCACAAGATTTCTTTTCATGCAGCAATTAAGCATTATTGTACTAGTCTAGTAGTGTCTACGTTTACAACACGTATTAACAGCTACATCAGCTTGCCATTCTAAAAATAACCATTACGATGCATTGCAATGTTTAAAAAACCTCTACGGTAGTACCACTTGGCAAGAGGGGTGTTAAGTTTAAGGCAACTGTATAATGTATTTGCTTACGAATAATTGAATTAGAAAATGTTATACATAAACTTCACACATAATTACTTTATATGTACAGTTTGAATCGTGTGATTAATTTAAAAAAAATTACAATACAGAAACAAATACAACTGATGTGGCACCTCTATTTAAATTTACTTATGAGCAAACTACGTAGTGGTGGGGATATTTTGACAAGGTCAACAATGTCATCACGATGAAGTAGTAGTATTCTTACAGTTTGGGCGATAGTGATTATGATTACAAATTATATGAAACAATTACAACCCCCCCCCCCCCTCTCCCATGGACCCTTCTGTAAAAAAATATTGTCATAATACCACTGCTACTTATTTAAATCTATTTCTGTAATATATTTTTGTGTAATATATATTTGTGTAATATATATGTATGTTTAGAACAGTCATCTAAAAACTGACGCTATGTTCACTCTGAGTTGGTGTAGAGCGACATTAATGTCACACCTAGGTATACGCTGGGTTGGATAATTGACCTAAAGTGAACGGACAGTGATGAATGAAGTTGAACCCCCCCCCCCCCCTCAACACACCCTGAACTGATCTGTTAAGTACATGTAGAAAAACGCGTAATGATGTACCAACGTACCATGCCGCCAGAAAATTAGCTTTTAAACGTAAAACTCTGTGAATATTGTTTTTGCAATAACCAGTAAAAAGGTGTGTGATCAATACAGTGATCTAACTCATACCTATCACTATGTTAAAAATGATCTTTAAAGTACACAAAGAAGCAGTAGTTAATTAAAAATATATGATCTGAACTAAAAGACCAATTTCTAGTTAAATGCAGGATGTTATTCCGAATGTTTTCTATTATCTTCTTCTTCTTGTTTGGGGTTTAAAGTCCGATTTCAAACTTACGATTTTACGAAAAGCGTGGTTTTATACCAACTCTGAATTTAAAAACTGTTATTATGCTGTAATACTTTAGCATTTATGATGACGATATATTAAATTTTGATTATAGACAAAAACATTTTGTAAAACACGAATAGTGTTAAACAATTTCATTATATTCTTAAGTAATTATTTATTTGTTTTGACATTTATAATTAAATGTGTAGATATATACATATTTATATTAAGAGAGTGATTATTTCCCCTATTTCACTTGTCTTAAATATTTTGTAAACACGAATAGTGTTAAGCAATTTCATTACATACTAAAGTAATTATTTAATTTGTTGTGACATTTATAATTAAATGTGTAGATATATACATATTTATAGTAAGAGAGTGATAATTTCCCCTATTTCACTTGTCTTAATAATTTCCCAGGAATTATTATGTAAGAAATTTTTTTTACAAGAATTACAAAACAGATTATGGTACTTTCATTGTTTTTGGTTGTAGTGTGTGAATATATTTATATATTCTTTTTGTTTAGATTGATACAATTTTTGTTTTGTCGGCCTACATTGTGTGTGTTTTCTTATTTCTTCAGAGTGCTACTTTCAATTTATTTTACATCATAGCGAAGTAATGACATACAGCTAGTAATATGTATATATATATATATATATATATATATATATATATATATATATATATATATATATATATATATATATATATATATATAATACACGTATATAGAACGTGTTTAAAAATTCGGCGCCTTTTTTTTGCTCTTTTCGTTCCCCCTACAACGAAAACCTGGATACGCCTCTGCTTACAAGCCCTATTAAAAATAAAAACTACACGTGTTTTACAACATCGCATCATGCTCTAGAGTCTAGAGAGATCACTGAATCAACGTTAAAATTAGATTAGCATCTGAAATGTTCGAAATTAAAAGATTTAGATTAAATATTATAATTATTTCATTGTATTACCATAGACGTGGCTATATATATATATATATATATATATATATATATATATATATTATATATATATATATATATATTATATATATATATATATATATATACTAGCCGTCCCGGCCAGGCCCTGCTCTGGCTTCTGTGAAAAACCTTTCTGTTAAAGACCATCACCTGTGTGTTTAGTAATCATCATAAACCCGGCATTGCCCACCCAAACCACAACCAACCAAAACCAAAACAACAAAACGCAAACATAACGCTAACACAATTACAAATACAAACGAAAACAAAAACCTAACAACAAACCCAACCACAACCACAAACACCAATACAAACACAAAGAAAAAACAAACAAAAAAGCAAACGAAAACAAAAACCTAACAACAAACCCAACCACAACCACAAACACCAATACCAACCAATAACAACACAAAAAAAAAAACGAAAAAGCAAACGAAAACAAACCAAATCCAAACGCAAAACCAACCCAAAAAAATATATACAAACCCAAAGAAAAAAACACAAACAAAAACGAAAAAAGAAAGAACAAAAACGAACCAAATCAAACCGCAACCACTAACGCAAACCCAACTGAATCGCCTGTTTTAGCTTAATAAACGACTACAGTACCCCAACTTATTCATAGTCTTTTGCACTCACTTAAACGAACGCGCCTGTTTCAATTTGATGAACAATTATAATACTCCAAGCTTATCCGTAAAATACCTACAACATTTGCACTTGATCAATCCCCTCTAATTATGTAATTATTTTTTTTCCCCAACACCAAAACAAAGTAATTAAAAAGTAAATTCTTTTCCACAAAAGGCAATGGTTTTATAAAGGGAAGTAATTGTGTTTTCCTAATTTATCAAAGGGAAGTAAGTGCTATAGGACTAAATAAAGACATAATTAGAATTTTTGTAAAAGATGATATTTTTTTAAAACTTGTGTTGAATGAACATGCCGACAATTGTTACTATAATTTGAAAAATGAAAATTATTTCCCAACACTTTCAATAGTAATTTGTTAACTCATAAATTTAGACAAATGCGCACGATAATTGTCTAACACTTAAATCCATCCAAGACCAACGACAAACATATGCGTTACATACAGAACTGAGCTTTATATTATATATATATATATATATATATATATATATATATATATATATATATATATATATATATATATATATATATATATAAGTTGTCTCATGATATGATGAAATAAATTAAATTACTAAGTGAGGAAATGGTTAAATAATTAATTTAAAATTTAGTAAGACAGTCTATATATATATACATATATATATATATATATATATATATATATATATATATATATATATATATATATATATATATATATATATATATATATATATATATATATATATATATATATATATATATATATATATATATATATATATATATATATATATATATATATATATGTAATGTTGGAAAAAATGGAACACCCCCCCCCTCTGGTTGCTGTAGACTGTAGAGGGAGTATGCAAGGTGCTTACATACTCTCACATCATGTCGAGGAAATAAAACACTGTGCTTATTTCCTCTCTACCGTTGAGAGTATTATATATATATATATTATATATATATATATATATATATATATATATATATATATATATATATATATATATATATATATATAAGCAGTTTATTTTTTCTACAGGATGTGAGAAGATATAAGCACCCTACTTATTTTCTGTACCGTTGGTCGAAATAAAAACTATTCAGTTGTTGCCCAACACAGTCCATATAACACGAACAGTGCCTAACAAATGAAGTCTAGTAGCATATTTTCCTGCAAATGTTACAGTATTTGTAACCTAAAAGGGAGCCAATATTTAATGTGGCATTATACTCTTTTTTTATGGCGTTAATTATTAAACCATTTAAAAATATGTTATTAATAAATTTTTTTTATCATAATGAAAGGATATCGAGTGTGAAATACACAAAAATACGTATGTCTTGATTTCAACATCGATATCAGAGAAACATGTCGACAAAGCATGTAAAATAAAACCACATTTTTATGCTGATTCCAGCTTAAAGTTCAGAGGTGTATATAAACGTGAAACGTGTGTTTGGCAATCAGTAGACCATATCCGCCTTTTCCCCCCAGACTTCTGCCAACCAGTGGCGGACCGCACCGGGTGACACCCGACCTCGCTACACCAATTCTTCTTCCAACCCTTCTTCTTTTATCTGACGTCTTTCTTCTACACAGCCATGCAGAAATTTGATATTTTGTTTTTGTCAATTTTTTTTCTTGACATTCGCATGAGGAATACATTAGCGCACTCACGCAAGTCGATAATAGCCTCGAAAGCCTCGTAGTTCCACGTGTCGCGAGCCTGTCCTATCTCAACTATCTGTTTGAATTGGGAGAAGCTGTTTTTTTTCAGCTCGGCTGACAGGCAATTTTAAAAAGTGTTATCACGATAGAGACATTTAAAAAAAATATATTTTTATTTCTAAAGTATTGTAATCGTGCAAGAATCGAAATCGATATTTTGACAAACCTTGACGTTTTACCTCTCTGTGTGTAAAAAAAAACACACTTAGGCTTGCAAATTTGTCTGTATGTCTCAGTGGCGGACAGAGGCGTAGCGATAGCGGGCAGGGGGGTACATATGTCCCCGGGCGCCGACCTTAGGGGGCGCCAAAACGGGTTGTAAAAACAAATTAAAATGTCATTTTAGCTGTATTTTTGCAACAGTTTGAGGGGGGGGGGGGTGCAAATCGAAAGTTTGAGGGGGGGGGGTGCTAATCGAAAGTTTGAGGGGGGTAGTGCAAACTGAAAATTTGCTCCCAAGGGGGGGGGGGGGGGTGGCGCCAAATTGAAAGTTTGTCCCCGGGCGCCGGGAAAGGTCGCTACGCCTCTGGTGGCGGAACTAGAAAAAAGGGCCAACCCGCACATTTTTTTTAGCCCCCCCCCCAATTATATATATATAGGCCTATATTTGTATAATATATATATATATATATATATATATATATATATATATATATATATATATATATATATATATATATATATATATATATATATATATATATATATATATATATACGAACATAGGATACTCATTGCTGGCCTGTTCTGATTTTGAAAAAAAACAAGTTAATAAAAAGTCTAGTGACAATTTAAGCGCAATTTCCTTAATTAATTTTTTAAAAAATGTGAGAAAATGATTAGGCCTAGCAAAACAAAACCTTGTAATTGTAACTCCCTATCACTCTCATATAAATTATAAATAAATTAATAGGGTACAAAAATAACGTTTGAATTAATAAGTAAAAAAAAGACAACTATATTAACCTATATCAACGGAAATAGTTTTATTTTTAACGAGTAGGCCTACAAGATGCTCAGTTTAAAAAAGTAGTAAATATCATCCTAGGCCTACACGATGCTCAGTTTAAATTAATTTTTTGTGACCGAACGAAAGTATATTTTTGAAAACTTTCTTCGGCAATATTGGTCTAAATTATGGCAGGAATCGATTGGTAAATTTTTCAAGTCGCTAAGTGGTCTGGTTGCCGAGATATGGAGCAAAAACTGCATTTGTTCGAGGTTTTTTTGGCTTTTCCGGGAAATCCAGGAAGGAATTCCGGGAACTCTTTGGCCCACAATCTACCTTGGAACTTGCTTAACATATTTGCTTTTGGAACTAGTCCTCGATATTGCTTCGTTGAGGAGGATATACGACTTAAATCTGGGGACGAAGCAATATCGAGGACTAGTTCCAAA
>NW_026733849.1:0-46591 GCF_028476545.2 Physella acuta | reverse complement strand
TTGAATATTTATTTGTTTGTTTGTCCGATCGAAAATTGTGATATGTTCGACTCTATCTGGAAAGCTGTAAAATAGTATGCAGGTAGAGAATAATTTTTTAATGCAGACAGACTGTTGATCACAAATTTATTTAAAGACGTTAATTAATTAATTGATTTATTCATACGCAGAGTAACCCATTTTTAAAAAAAAGATTTGAAAAGCCACTAGACTCGACGGAAACAGTGACGTCACATGATGTGTTTATTTTTTTACATCGATAATGGCGGCCTATCGAAGAAGATTGTGTGCCCATTCCAATGTTTAACGCGTTCTAAAGCTAATTTTCTGTCGGCTTTAACTTTAACAATACGTCCGTTTGCTGTATTTATTACGTTCTAACACTTATATCAATTTTCAACTGTCTTTTTCATTTAGTTTTACAATAAATTTCTCTAGGTCTAAAGATCAGCTGTCGAAGGAAAGTTATTTATAGATCTAGATCTAGAATCTAGAATCTAAAAATCTAGGTCAAATCCAAGATTTATTAGTTATAAATACAATAAAAAAAACGAAACTTTAGCAAACCAGTCGTAGATCTAGAATATAGATAATTCTATCTAGATTTAGATAATAATGAGTTTCTATATAGCCTACTAAACTATTTTAGACCTTTATTATTTTATATAAATCTTTGTTTGGAATATGGTAATTTTGAAATGCTCGCTCCGGGCCTATAAGCGTAGCTAATGATTAGATCTAGATTCTAGGTCTAGCAAGAAAAACTAAACATAAGAAGACTTAAGCAAAAGAGTCGTAGAATCTAGACTAGATCTAGATAATTCTATCTAGATCTAGATAATTTCAGACCTTCTTTATTTTATATAAATCTTTGTTTGGCTAATTTAAGATAAAATTTAATTTGAAAGTTACTACTACTAGAGTTAGATCTAGATCTATGCGCGTAAGGAGACTCAAAGTATAGTATAAAACTTCACTTGTAATGTCACGAGTAAATAGCTAACATGGTAGTGAGGTCGGCTCTCATGTGGGTGGCACAGGTTCTAGACCAATTCGTCAATGATTTTTTTTTTCAATTTTTTTTTTTAGATGTGAATAATAAGGTTGCCTATCTGAACTTGGCAGGATACAGGGCTGGTGAAGTAGAGTTTGTCTGTTTCTTTGTCCTAAGCATATGAAAGGATAGTGTGGTCAGAGACATGCTCGGCTGGAATCGTTTTTTAAACGATAAAAACATGTTGTCTGAGACTTGGCGGGACACTGGGCAGGTGAAGTAGAGTTGAGTAGGTCACCTATGAAGTCAGTATATGAAGGGATAGTCCGAAATCGGTGTTTTCGGTGTTTTTAAAAGATAAAAAACAATTTTTTGAAAGTGGGGTCTGTTTTTTTTGACGATAAGTGACACTGCAGTAGCGTAGCGAGGAGGGGGGGGCGGGCGGGCGGGAGGGGAGGCGGGGGGGGGGGAAGGGGAGGTGGAGGGAGGTGGAGGGGGGAAGGGGGGGGGCGGGGGGGACATATGTTGGGGCGCCAAAATGGTTTGGAAAAATAAATTGAAAGGTTGAGGGGGGTTCAAATCGAAAGTTTGAGTGGGGGGGGGGGGGGGTGCACATCAAAAGTTTGAGGGGGGGGGTTGAAAATTGAAATCTTGGGAGGGGGGGTTAAAATCGAAAAGTTTGTCCCCGGGCGCCAGGAAGGGTCGCTATGCCTCTGAGTGACAGACGTGATGTTTTTTGATGGATGACCCCCGAAACCCACAGTTATCCAACGGATGACGGGTATTCTAGTATATATACTACTAAAAGTCAAGTTTGTTTACATGTTTGAATATTTATTTGTTTGTTTTTTTGTTTGTTTGTTTGTTTGCCTGATTGACTATCTCGCATGGTTGCACTCATCGTGGAAAGCTGTAAAATAGTATGTAGGTAGAGAAAAAAATTTGTTTTAAGACAGACTGTTAATCACAAATTTATTTAAAGACGTTAATTAATTTATTGATTTATTCATACGCAGAGTAACCCATTTTTTTTAAAAAGATTAAAACGACCACTACACTCGGCGGGACCGTGACGTCACAGTTTTTTGTTTACTCTTTAGTACAATAAAATGGCGGCGTCTATCGAAGAAAATTGTGTTCCCATTCAAAAGTTTAACGCGTTCTAAATCTAATTTTCTGTCGGTCATAACTTTAACAATACGTCCGTTTGCTGTATTTATTACGTTCCAACACTTATATCAATTTTAAACTGTCTTTTTTCATTTAGTTTTGCAATAAATTTCTCTAGATCTAAAGATCAGCTGTCGAAGGAAAGTTATGAATCTAGCCTAGATTTAGATCTAGATCTAGATCTAGGTCACTAGACTCAATGTAAATTCTAGATCTAGACTTAATGTAAATTCTACATCTAGAATCTATTTTAGGCCTTAATACATCTAGAATCTATTTCAGGCCTTAATTATTTTATATAAATCTTAAATAAAATGGTTTGGAAAAATAAATTGAAAGGTTGAGGGGGGTTCAAATCGAAAGTTTGAGGGGGGGGGGTGCACATCAAAAGTTTGAGGGGGGGGTTGAAAATCGAAATCTTGGGGGGGGGGTTAAAATCGAAAAGTTTGTCCCCGGGCGCCGGGAAGGCTCGCTATGCCTCTGAGTGACAGACGTGATGTTTTTTGATGGATGACCCCCGAAACCCACAGTTATCCAACGGATGACGGGTATTCTAGTACAGACTAAAAGTGGAGCCTACTTCTATAATTTAGACCTCGTTTCCTACTTTTGGCCGATAAACCTCACTTTCGCAGACCGTGTTTTTTAAGATATTTTTTCTGGGGTGGGGCACTTGAATTTTTGCAGAGGCGAATAAAATTATCGGGGGCGGGGGAGCCCGACATTGGTGAAAGTATAATATATTTCCTATATAAATTATATTTCGTTTTTTTAGGGGGAGGGATTAGACGTTCTACTGGGGGGGGGGGGGGTTAAATTGGCTTCGCATGAAAGAAACTCTGCAAGCAAACCACTTTTTAGATTAGACACCTGAATTAAGCGGTAATTTTATTATAGAGTATCGATGACGACATTTCTTTTGAGTTGGGGGGGGGCTGAGACGTTCTTACGCTTCGCCCCTACACGAAGAATCGTATGAAAGAAACTCTTCACGCAAACCACTTAGATTAGACAAAGTTGGCTTTTTAATTCAATGTTTACTCGAGAATCAATGACGTCATATTATTGTGTGCACACCCCCGGCTTTAGATTGTGTCCTACTATATGCTCCATGTGACGTCACGTTTCGTTTTCGTTATACTATGAAAGTTTTTATTCTGCTTGTGTTTTCTCTATAGCCGGCTTTAGACTTTTTCCTATTCCTACTATATGCTCCATTTGACGTCAAGTTTCGTTTTCGTTTTACTATGAAAACACCTAAACGACAATCTTTGCTTGCATATTCAATAGAGAAATTAATACCTAAAGCATCAGCATCTCGACTAAACGATTGTGCGCAACAAGACGGATTGAACGTCATGAGTCTGTCAACGTTTTTTTTTAGAACTTCAAAAAGCAACTGTTGATGCACTGGAAATTATGTCATCCTGGCACGATACAACAACTTCTTCAACAGCTGTTCAACTTTTAGGAGCAATTAGGAGTCTTGAGTTTCAAGTTTCTTTTAGAGTAATCTAAAAATTCTTTGCAATAACGCTTCCTGTCAGCAGAATACTCCAAACAGAAAACTTTGATCTATCTGCGGCTCTAAAATTTACAGAAGATTCAAGTAGCCTACTAGTGAATATGCGGGAGGCTGAATCAGAATTTACTACCGTATTTAATGAAGTCAAAGACATTTGTCAGGACTTCGACATAGATATTCTTATTTCACGTCAAGCTGGAAAACAAATTCAACGCTTCAATGTGATGGCAAATACTCCTGAAGAGCAGGGGCGTAGCGAGGGGGGTGCGGGGGGTGCGGACCGCACCGGGTGACACCATTTAGGGGGTGACACCAAGGCAAAAAAATAGCAAAATAAATAGAGAAAAACTTGAGTGGGGGTGCAAAACGAAAGTTTGAGGGGGGGGGTGCAAATCGAAAACTTGAAAGTTTGTCCCCTGGAAGGGTCGCTACGCCTCTGGGGGGTGACACCATTAAGTGCCGCACCGGGTGACACCTGACCTCGCTACGCCACTGCTGAAGAGTATTACAGAATAGCTGTATTTATTCCTTTCCTTGATTCGGTTATATGTCAAATAGGAGACATATTGCTAAAACATAAATCTGTTTTGGGAGGTTTAACCACAGGTGCTTTGACCATAGGGTGTCTGACTAAGGGGGGTTTGACCACAGCGGGGATCACCGCGACCTCTGTCAACATATATATATATATATATATATATATATATATATATATATATATATATATATATATATATATATATATATATATATATATACGAGATAAATGGCCCGTTAAGGGATAGATACGCTAGGTTGATAGTGGTGTCTTTTTTCTTTAACTCGAAATCAAAAAGAAAATCACCACCTAAACTTCAAATTTAACCGGAAACGAAAAATGTCACTGAAAACGGATTTTTATCCAGAATCTGCATATTAACCGGATTTAAGCTTGATCTATACGTAGTTACTGCACATTGATACTAAACACAGTCGAAGTCAAATCCCTAAACCTTGCACCTAATATCAAACACGAATTAAGTCGCATTTAGGTGGGGGGGGGGCTCTACACCGAGCATCCCCTCTCCCCACACAAACACTATAAAGCACGTCTACCATCCCATTCAACGAAATATACTTTTTATAGAAAACATATTTTTACCTGTGTCCGCCCCCTTCCAAAAAATTTAGTCCACCCTCACCCCCGAAAATTTCAAGAACCCCTCCCCCTTTTGGGGAGGAATAACTCTGAAAGAATCACTGGTCGCATTTGTAGCTCATACAAACTAAAGGTAGAGCCCACTTCTATAATATAGACCTGTTTCCTACTTTCGAACGATATAAATTTTACTCAAGCAGACAGTGTTCGTTTCGACGGGTCGGGGAAGGAGGACACTGGTATAAGTATATATTTTCTCTATTAATTATATTATGCCTTTTTTGTGAGGTGGGGGGGGGGGGGGGAGGGAATTAGACGTTCTACCGTCGGGGGGGGGGGGATAGACGTTCTACCGTGGGGGTGGGAGGGGGGGTGAAGGGGCTTTGCCCCTACCAGAAGAGAAACTCTTCACGCAAAACACTTATAACATTATACACATAATTTAGGCCGTAATGTCAGTATTTTTATCATGGAGTCTCGATGACGTCATTTATTTGAGAGGGGGGGGGGGTCGGCATAGACGATCTACCGGGAGTGGGGCTTCGGCCCTACCCGATGAGATGCATGAAACAAACTTCACGCAAAACACTTTAAAGATTAGACACATTAATTAGGCCGTAATGTCTGTGTTTGTATTATAGAGTATCGATGACGTCATTTCTTTTGAGGGGGGGGGGGGCGGCTTAAACGTTCTTTAGGGGGGTTGGGCTGTAGCTTCGCCCCTAAACAAATAATTGCATGAAAGAAACTCGGCATGCAAATCACTAGTAAGATCAGAAAAAATTGGCTTTTTACTTTCTCGTATATACGTATAGTTAGTATAGAGAAAGTATTGTAATCGTGCCAAAAAAAATCGATATTTTTACAAATCTCGACGTTTTACACCACACTGATACGGAAAAACATAATTTTGCAATCTTGTCCGTATGTCTGTGTGTCTTTGTGTGTGTGTCTGTATGTAAACACGATAACTTGAGTACCGTTACAGCTAGGTTGATGAAATTTCATATATAAGTATTTTATCAAAATCCTAGATCCGCATGAACTATTGAGCGATTTCCGATAACCGGAAGTGGTACTTTTTCTACTTTGAATTTTTCAAAAGCCTATAACTTGAGTACTATTTCAGATAGATAAATGAAATTTCACATGTAAGTAAAAGATCTAATTCTCTACCTTCTGCCACATTTTGGGTAATTTCCGTTGACCGGAAGTAGTAATTTACGCTATTTCCGATTTCTCAAAAAACGCACGTAAATTTATAAAGTACTAATAATATCCCGCACTATTATGCCCATTTTATTTGGCGTTCACTTGGTGTGCAATTCTTTTTTTACGAGATTCCATTCTATTATAAAAAGTTTAAGTAATAAAAAATGGATTACAAATATTGTATATGTCCTGAGTTGCCATCCCTCGTAGTTTTATATTAGAACTAGCCGTCCCGGCTAGGCCCTGCTCTGGCTTCTGTGAAAAAACCTTTCTGTTAAAGACCATTACCTGTGTTTATTAATCATCATAAACCCGGCATTGCCCACCCAAACCACAACCAACCAAAACCTAAACAACAAAACGCAAACATAACGCTAACACAATCAAAAATACAAACGAAAACAAAAACCTTACAACAAACCCAACCACAACCATAAACACCAATACAAACACACACACAAAAAAGCAAACGCACACAAAAACCTAACAACAAACCCAACCACAATCACAAACACCAATACAAACACAAAGAAAAAAAAACGAAAAAGCAAACGAAAACAAACCAAATCCAAACGCAAAACCAACCACAAACACAAACCCAAAGAAAAAAACACAAATGAAAAAGCAAACGAAAACAAACCAAATCCAAACGCAGAACCAACCACAAACACAAATACAAAGACAAACCCAAAGAAAAAACACAAACGAAAACGAAAAAAGAAAGAACAAAAACGAACCAAACCGCAACCACTAACGTAAACCCAACCTAAACACAAAGAAAACACTAACGCGTACATAAACGCAAAGTGCTCACAGTCTAGCCCGGGGCGGAATCGCCTGTTTCAGCTTAATAAACGACTATAGTACCCCAACTTATTCAGTCTTTTGCACTCACTTATACGAACGTAGGAGCCAAACGGAACACGGGAGGCCCGGGGCCCCAAATAGCACCCTGTCTGGACACCAGAGGACGCCCGGATTCGATTCACTTAAAGACTATAGTAACCTTTCTTATCCATACGCTATCGCACTGTTTAAAGCGAAATTATGCACCATAGCGCTCTCAGGATAGCCCAGAGCGCCAAATTGAACCCTGGTGGGGCGCCGGCGGACGTGCCTGTTTCAATTTAATGAACAATTATAATACTCCAAGCTTAACCGTAAAATACCTACAACATTTACACTTGATCAATCCCCGCTAATTATGTAATTATTTTTTTCCCAACACCAAAACAAAGTAATAAAAAGTAAATTCTTTTCCACTAATGCAATGTTCTGTAAAGGGAAGTAATTGTGTTTGCCTAATTTATCAAAGGGAAGTAAGTGCTAAAGGACTAAATATAAATAATTTTCAGACATAATTAGAATTTTTGTAAAAGATGATATTTTTTAAAAATTGTGTTTAATGAACATGCCGACAATTATTACTATCAGTTTGAAAAATGAAAATTATTTCCCAAAAACACTTTCAATTGTAATTTTTTAACTCGTAAATTTAGACTATGAGCACGATAATAATCTAACACTTAAATCCATGAAAGTATGTCCACGATAAACAAACTTATTACATGTTACATACAGAATTGAGCTTTATATATTAGATATTAGAGAAAGTTTAGGGTTTATTTACTTTCTCGTATATACGAAGTATAGAGAAAGTATTGTAATAGTGCAAAAAATAAATCGATATTTTTACCTCAGTGATACGGAAAAACATAATTTTGCAATCTTGTCCGTATGTCTGTGTTTCTGTGTGTGTGTGTGTGTGTGTGTGTGTGTGTGTGTGTGTGTGTGTGTGTGTGTGTGTGCGTGTAAACACGATAACTTGAGTATCGTTACAGCTAGGTATATGAAATTTCATATATAAGTATTTTATCAAAATCCTAGGTCCGTTTCAACTTTTGAGCGGATTCCGATAACCGGAAGTGGTACTTTTTCTACTTTGAATTTTTCAAAAGTCTATAACTTGAGTACTATTTCAGATAGATAAATGAAATTTCACATGTAAGTAACAGATATAATTCTCTACCTCCTATCAAATTTTGAGTAATTTCCGTTGACCGGAAGTACTAATTTACGCTATTTCCGATTTCTCAAAAAACGCATGTAAATTTATAAAGTACTAATTATATTGCGTACTATTATGAACATCTTTATTTGTGCGCAAATTTTTTTTGTATTCTGCTTATAAAAGTTGAAAATTTAAAAGTGGATTAAAAATCATTTCTCTATCCCGTGTCACCGTAGTGTTATATAAGAATATATTTTTAGCGCAATTTCCATACGGACAATTGCGATTATTAACTCGTCAAGGATGGATGTGTGTCCGATGTGTGTCCGAGGTGTATCCGCAGCTTTAAGTCGTATCTCCTCCTCAACGAAGCAATATCGAGGACTAGTTCCAAAAGCAAATATGTTAAGCAAACTCCGAATATTATTGTGGGCCAAAATAATTCCCGGAATTCCTTCCTGGATTTCCCGGAAAAGCCAAAAAACCTCGAAAAAATGCAGTTTTTATATTACTATTATTTGTGTGACTATTTCTAGTCTTAAGGGGATATGCACGTTTTTTTCCTATTTTTTACAATTTAATATCTAAAGCCTTTTGAATACTTTTATCATGTTTGGCATATAAAAGTAAGTATTAAACAGCAAAAAAAAGGGTTGAAAACAATTTTGAATTTTTTGGTACTTTTAAAAATTCTAAGGT
Organism: Physella acuta; assembly: GCF_028476545.2. Lineage (NCBI taxonomy): Eukaryota > Metazoa > Mollusca > Gastropoda > Physidae > Physella > Physella acuta. The sequence goes on along the minus strand of NW_026733849.1, from coordinate 37,842 downwards.
TTTTTTAGCGCAATTTCCATACTGACAATTGCGATTATTAATTTGTTCTGGATGGATATGTGTCCGCAGCTTTAAGTCGTATCTCCTCCTCAACGAAGCAATATCGAGGACTAGTTCCAAAAGCAAATATGTTAAGCAAGTTCCGGGGATGATTGTGGGCCAAAAAAATTCCCGGAATTCCTTCCTGGATTTCCTGGAAAAGCCAAAAAACCTCAAAAAATGCAGTTTTTGGCCTATATCTTGGCGACTTGAAACATTTACCATTCGATTCCTGCCATAATTTAGAACAATATTGCAGAAGAAAGTTTTCAAAAATATCCTTTCGTTCGGTCACAAAATTTTTTTTAAAATTACATAAACACCTACAAACCGATCGTTCTCCTAGCTTGAACGCACCCCAGCATTATACGTCTTTGTGATCACTATCTATTTTTAGATAACATAAGGAAATTGCGCTTAAATTGTCACTAGACTTTTTATTAACTTGTTTTAAATAGAAAAGTGCAAAATGATATAAACGCTTGTTTTATAGAAGAATATTCGAGAAAGTTTAGGGGAGATCACTCCCGGTTTATTTAATTCAATGTTTACTCGAGAATCAATGACGTCATATTACTGTGTGCACTCTCCGGCTTGATACTATTTTCTACTATATGCTCAATGTGACGTCATGTTTCGTTTTCGTTTTACTATGAAAGTTTTAATTTTGCTTGTGTTTTCTCTATAGCGTTCTTGTCAGATACATAGATAGATACATATATACACAGATACATACACAGACAGCGAAACTATTATTATTATATACTAGACTACCCGTCATCTCTTGGATAACTGTGGGTTTCGGGTGTCATCCATAAAAAAAAAAACATCACGTCTGTCACTTATCGTAACAAAAACCAGATCCCACATTCAAAAAGATGATTTTTATCTGTTAAAAACACCGATTTGGGACTATCCCTTCATAAACTGACGTCACAGGTGACCTACTCAACTCTACTTCACCTGCCCAGTGTCCCGCCAAGTCTCAGACAACATGTTTTTATCGTTTAAAAAATCGATTCCGATTGTACAGCTAGAGAAATTTATAGTAAAACTATTGTTTTTATTTTATTCTGTGATTGTTTCAAGTGAGATCGGGCCAGCCGACATTTAGTTGAAGGACGTAATCTAGAAGACCTTCGGTTGGGGTCGAAGACATACACATCCTTTAGTGATTTCAGTGGACCTCGAAAACTAGTTCAATAGGACAACTAAATCTCAGAGATTCCTATACCGCCTTTCGGGAGGCAAACAGCAACATGGGAATTCCTTCGTCTCAGTTTCTTTCGAGGTCATAACAGTATGTTCGGATCATGTTTTTCAGTGTTTGGTGGAATCGTTCTAGGGCACCCTGTGATTCTGGATGATAAGCACTCGACATACACCGTTTCACTCCCAATTGTTTCATCACTTGTTTGAACAATCTGGCGGTAAAATTGGTTCCCTGGTTGGATTGCACCTCTCTGGGGAGACCAAACACTGGAAAAAAAATTGATTTCACAATGTTTTGGGTTTTAATATTCCGGAGAGAAACAGTTTCTGGAAATCTAGTCGCGGCGCACATAATGGTCAACAAGTATTGATGGCCAGATTTGGTCTTGGGTAGTGTTCCAACGCAGTCGATGATAATCCGACTGAAAGGTTCTTCGAAGGTTGGGACCGGATGTAGAGGAGCAGGCGGTATTGTCTGGTTTGGTTTTCCAACCAACTGACAGTATTCGACCACATATTTGTTCAATCGTGGCCGAAAGAAATGTGATCTATCCTCTGTTAAGTCTTTTCACTAAATGGCCTGAAAGAGGCGTATCGTGTGTCAGGGTCAAAACGTCTCTTTTGAACTTGGTCAGAACAACAATTTGTTCTTCGTCTACCGATGCCTCGGGGGGGGGGGGGGGGTCTCCATCTTCTCATGTGCATGCCTTCTTTCAAATAATATCCACACGGACCCCTTTCTGTCTCTTCCAACGGCTGGGCATTCTCGCGGATTTCGGTTATCTCCACATCCTTGGTCTGTTCTTCAATTAAATTTTCTTTTGTTGATTGCCCCCTTCGTCTTGTCGTTGATACAAACTGGCGAGGAATGTGTCCGCCAATTCTACCTCAGTGTCATCTCTTTTTCCAACTGAAGTCGGTTCTTGGGATATTTTTTTTACTCATTGCCCTGGTAACGGCGCCAATTCAAAACAAATTGAAAATGTAGCATTGGGTGAAAATACCATTAAAGTAAATGTGGCCAGTTGGCCAGCAAATGACCTCCTTAAAGACAAGTTCAAATAAGGGCGGGTGGGTTTTATAAGTATTTGCCCAAGGAAGACTTTCCTAATATTAAAACTTTTGAAAGTACCTTCCAAATTTTGGAACAACATACACACTTTATAAAGAATGAAGTAGGCCTACGTGAAGAACAATTTGAGAACAAACTTGGACCTCGAGTGTGTTGTCGGTCCCCGACAGTGTTTCTTTCAGCCTTTTTTCTCGGGTGGGCGGCAGTTGAAATTTGCATATATATATATATATATATATATATATATATATATATATATATATATATATATATATATATATATATATATATATATATATATATATATATATATATATATATATATATATATATATATATATATATATATATATGTATATATATATACAGAGAGAGAGAGAGAGAATTTCGTTGGGGATGGTCTTTGCCACCCCAAAGAGATGCCTAGAAGAAATTCTGGCCCCCGAACGTATATTTGATAGTTAATCCGGCCCTCGGGGTGAAAAGTTTGGAGACCCGTGGGCTAGAGCACGGAGTGGAATTCGGATTAGCGAACACTTTTGTGTCGGCCACGTCATTGCCCAGCAACAGCGAGATGCCTTTTACTGGGAATTCCGATTGGACCCCTACAATTACAGGTCCACTGACGAGATCTGACTTGATATCGATGTGGTGGAGAGTCACACGATTTACCCACTGTCCTATTCCATGGATCAGCGCGGTCTCCTTAGATGCCGATATGGATAGGACTCCCTCCAGTATTAATGACTGAGCCGCACCAGTATCTCTCAGTATACGGATGGGTCACAACTTTGTCCACTCGGCGGGTAGTGATACAAATCCTTCTGAAATAAAAGGACCAAATTTTTGCCGGAATGCTTTCTGCATTTTGGCCAAGGGTACACTAGCTCCCCTCAGATCTTTCTAATTGACTCACTCGGTGATCTCACCTGAAACTTCACTGAAGCCTTTGAATTCTACCTCTTTTCTTGTTAAAACTTCAGTCTCTGTTTATATTTTCGATAACTCAGAACGACCATCTGCTGGCTGCCCAAGTTTTCTGTTGTGTTTGCGGGTGTGGGCCAATAGATTCTTATCGGATATGATATACCACAGGCAACAACTTTACTCTCGTTTTTATCTCTTCTTGAGTTACGTCTCGAACACTCATTTCGTGTGTGCCCTTGTTTTTTACAATAGGTGCACACCTCTCGTTTTTTAACCTCACTTCTACAAGAGGTTTGACCTCTTGGTGACGTTTCTGTGTCACTTTCCCTTCTTCTATTGTTAGATTTTCTGACTGGTGTCATTTCGGCGAATTGATGCGTGATTACGTAGTAATCCGCCAACACTGCCGCTTTGTGCACATCATCTTCTCTTCTGTCCGCTATGTGAGTGCGGACGTCTTGCCGCGCTCAGCTTTGGAATTCTTCCATTTTAATACCAGACTTTTCAATTTTTCAAAACTGGTACCCACCTCTTTGGATGTGATCCATTTTTCTAACAGTCGCTCTTTCTCTAGTACAAATTCTACGTGAGTTTGTTCCTCTTGTTTCTTCAAGTCCCGAAACTTTCTTCGATACGCCTCAGGCACCAATTCATATGCTTTTAAGATCAAATGTTTCATTAACTGATAGTCCTTTTGTTTTTCTTTGGTCAGCGAGGTGAAGACCTCAGCGGCTCTCCCAGTTAGTGCCGGTTGTATCACCATTGGCCATCATTGTTCCGGGAAGTTATAATTGTACCCTGTAACTTCAAATTGCGTGAATTATTGGTCGATATTTTTTTCTTCGAACATGGGGATTAATTTGGCATACTTAACTGCCTCGAAGTTCTGATTGTTTTCCCTTCGTGAATTGCCTTCCCTCTAAAGCTTTGCCAAACAGTATTTCCTTTTCGGTACGATTTGTTTGATATCTTTTTCTATTTGTTTTTCTATTTGTTTTTCCTTCAATTCTTTTTCTATCTTCATTATTTCTAGTTCCCTCTGTGCCTCAATTTCCATTTGTTTCAATTTTATATGTAGCTCGGCAACTACTGTCTTTCTGCTGCTGCCAGTCCGCTTTTTCTCCGCCATTTTTTCTTTGCCAAGGGGTCAAAGCTCGAATCTTGTGTTGTGAGTTCCAATTTATGAAGGGCCCCCAATCTGTGACAATCGAATTCTTATGTATTTTTGTCTCGTTTGGGCCAAGTGTAACAATTGTAAATAAACACAATCCATAAAGAGAATCTGTATAATTTACTGGTAATTTTCTTCAACAACAAGAAACTTGGCAATAAGAAAACGGACGAGTAGGTACACTGTACACTTTAAAGGGGAGGCCATTCTCACACACACTCTTACCGTTCCTACACATTTTCATTATAGACATCTACGTCACATGATAAACAAAGTAACCTTTGGTAAATTTTTAAAATTCTGTGATTAGTAAAACTTCAATAAATTTTGCTAAGATTGAAGTCATTGTGAGTACTCTTGTCATTTTTCAACATCTTCTTCGATAACAGTAAACACTATTAAAATCTCAGACTTTTATATTGCTATGTAAGAGATGACATCCATTAAGTCCATCATATAGGCTGTAATGGCGTCATTTAGAGCGCACTTTATTTTAACTCGCCTATAAATTTGCAGTTGGTGTCACCCTCCCCCTTCTAACAGCTTTAAAGTGTTCACAGTTAATACTAAGGATGTTTATCTATATTTGATTATTAAAGAATCTGTATGTAGCATTGTTTTCTCTATAGTTTGAATGTTTACGTCAAGCCCCCCCCCCCCCCCCCCCCCCTCCCCACCTTCGTCCAGATCGTCAATTTGTACTTAAATACTTTTTTAACCCTAATTAGCCGTTAAACTGACAAAAAATATATTTAGTCTATATATTTTGCTTTTTTGCCTTGGTATCAACCCCCTAAATAGTGTCACCCGGTGCGGTCCGTACCCCCCCCCCCCACCCCCGCCTCCGCTTCGCGACGCCTCTGCTCAGTATATTGTTTTATCTCGCTTGGTGAGTCTTCAGCAGTGGCGTGCAGACCTATGTCGGCTAAAAACCTTGGTCGGCTAAAGCTGCCAGCACTTCCACACCTTACAACCAGAAAAAAAAAACAACACTTCTACATCGCTCCGTGTCTAACCATCTACTTTTGCTATATCAGACCCTCCCTACAACTTAGACGTGTTTTTCCAAAATTTGACTCCCAGGAAACGCCTTCCTATCAGGTTCAGTTGGGGGATAATTCACCAACGGTGAGCAAGGCCTGCTCCCAAAAATAGACACAATGACGATGGGTATATTTACTGTATGAATGCACTTTGAATGTAATATATGAATATAAGCATAATTACTTTCGAGATGTCGTTACAATATAAATAAACCGGGAGTGATCTCCCCTAAACTTTCTCGAATATTTTTATATAACACTACGTGGGATGGCAACTCGGAATATAGACATGATTTTTAATTACTTAAACTTTTAAAAGTAGAATAGAATCTCGTAGAAAAAAGAACTGCGCACCAAGCGAACGCCAAAACAAAATGTGCATAATAGTGCGGAATATTATTAGTACTTTATAAATTTATATGCGTTTTTTGAGAAATCGGAAATAGCGTAAATTACTACTTCCGTTAAACGGAAATTACTCAAAATTTGATAGAAGGTAGAGGGTTAGATCTTTTACTTACATGTGAAACTTAATTTATCTATCTGAAATAAAACACAAGTTATAGGCTTTTGAAAAATTCAAAGTAGAAAAAGTACCACTTCCGGTTATCGGAAATCGCTCAAATGTTGATACGGATCTACGATTTTGATAAATTACTTATATATGAAATTGTATCAACCTTGCTGTAACGGTACTCATGTTATTGTGTTTACAGACACACAGACACACACACACACACATACACACAGACATACGGACAAGATTGCAAAAACATGTTTTTCCGACTCATGGAGGTGTAAAACGTCGAGATTTGTAAAAATCTCGATTTTTTTTCACGATTACAAGACTTTCTCTATACATACTTCGTATATACGAGAAAGTAAAAATGATAATGTGCATACTTACTATATGGATGTCTTTAAAATGTATTTTTAAAGCGAAGTGGGCATATTACTGGATGCCCTTTAAAATATAATATAATGGATATATGAATAATTACTTTAAAAATGCCCCTACAGTCAATAAGAAATGTGGATATAATTATTTTACGGATGGCTTTGAAAATTACTGTAACCAATATGGACATACATACTTTAAAGATGCCCATATAGTGCATAGGAATTATAAGGGTAAAACTACTCTAAAAGATGCCTGTGATGACGCAAGGCTGCGTCGGAGAGGTCAGGTAAATAGCAGAAATAGATTATAGGCCTATTTGTTTGTTTGGAGAGACCAATGGAAATACGGGAACTGACCAGTCACGTGGGACGGTCAGCTGACCACTGAAGTGTGGGCCACTATAAGGCCGGGAGATCACGATTAGCTAGCGAGGGCAGAAGGTGTTAGGAAGCGGTCAGAGACGGTCGTAATTTGCAGAGCTTGGGAACAGTTAGTTAGTGTTAGGATAGGTCATGGGAGTGCGTAGTTAGTTAGTAGTATAGTGAACAGTTAGTAGCTTAGTAGTAGTAGTAAACAGTAGAGAGTATAGAATAGGCTAGTTAGGTAGAAACTTGAATATATATCTTTGTTAATAAAGAACATTTCATAATTGAACTTGGACTTGTGTTGTTGGATTCGTTACGCCTCTTAAAAATCCCCACCCTCACAACTGGTACAACTAGAAGAACCTCAAACGAAGATCCTTTCGTACCATCACAATGCCCCTACATTCAATATAAAGACCGCATTTATTAAAAGAATATTAATGACTTCCATGGGACTACTGTTGTGAATGGACCTAAGTGTATGGAATGAGTTTGAGAGTATGTGTGTAGTTGAATGGAGTTAATATAGTTGTGGATGGTTTGAGAGTATGTGTGTAGTTGAATAGAGTTAATATAGTTGTGGATGGTTTGAGAGTATGTGTGTAGCGATATTAATAAAAGATTATGAATGCGTGAATAAATAAGGATGTGACGTAGGAGAGAATGTTTTCGTTGTTATGAAGATAGTTGGAAGTCAGTCTTGGTCTTGTCGTCGTCTTGTGAGGATGTCTAGAAGTCGTCGTCCCGTCTATCGTCTATGTAGCTGTTGGTATTATATGTAATAAAAGATGGAAACATCGTAGCTTCATTCTGTGTTCTTCATTGGATCGTCGTCATCTATTGTTCGTAACGTTCAGCATCGACCCGTACCGAAACTCGCTTTACAACATATGGTGGAAGCAGCGGTTTGCTGAACTTATCTGTCGTAGTACGTTCCCATCTACACTTGCCGTGATGTCATCTCATCTGTGGCCAGCAGTATGCATTCATCTAGATTCGCCTGTTATCTACAGCAGTACGTCGTAATCTACAGTATCAACGGTTGTTTAATTTGATCGGGACTCAGTTGTGTACCAGACCCTGACCTTGGACCGTGATGAATGGACTTTTCGACGCGTGATGTGGCCTGCTCGAGTCGTCGTCGTTTGTCAGAGACGGACTTCTGGTTGACCGGCGCGATATCCAGCGACTATATCGGGTCTCTCATCGCCCATTGATTCCCGTCAAGGTTAGAACTACAGATGTGACCGTTTTCATCTTTGGTTCGTGCTGAGTAGTAGTTCAAAGGCCGGCATTTATTTGATGTCCAGAGTTGTTTATTATGACGTCATCGCCACTCGTCCCCGACCTTCTACAATGGCCGTGCTGTTTTCGTCGTTTATGCAGATTTTCTTCATGACTGATGCTTAATTTTCGGGTTTCTTCCTACATCGTCAACTGTTCGTTGGAAGAGTTTACGTCATCACCCTCGTCTAACCCACATCGTCGTGATCGGCTGAATTGTTTGGCCTACATGTTTTGATGACGTCCCTGACCTTCATCATGTCAACTTTCTTTGTGGTTGACTTTATCGACAGTGCAGACGAGAATTTTCTTCGTTTGTTCAACCCAGTATTGGTCGAGATGAATTCCCGAACTACAGGAACGATATAATCTAGATCTACATGGATTCTCGAGGTACAAGTCGACGTCAATCTGCGTCACCAATCCAGTGTGTGTGACTGTCTTGGACTACACCGGCATGTGTACTAGATCTGAATCTGATGTGGCCGATGGAGTGTGGGATCTGGAGTTGTCATGAAGACCTGACGTCTGGGATTGTTTAAGTTGAGTACACCTCTTCCATTTTTTTTATAGATACTAAGATCTAATACAATTTTTTTTTGTTTTCATTTTAGTAATATTTATTTAGGCCCTACTGTATATACATTTTTTCCCCAACATCATTGATCTAGATCTAGAATCCAGTTACCAGTGTCATAGTTCACACTAATTGTGTAACATTTCATTAGCCCTGTAATTTAGAATCTAGTTTTATTTAATATTTAGAAGCAAATCATGTAATAATTAGGACAACTAGACACTATATACCATCTATATAAAAGTCGGTCTAGATCTGGTGAATTCTGGTGTAAGATAATAACAACCAGTTACTGGTTCACTAATGATTAGTTTCAACAATACCTGTTAATTTATATTGGTAGATCTATATGGTTTTACTCTCTCCAAATACCATCATGGAGATAGAGTACTGTATTTTGTTATTGTGTATATAATTTTGGTGGTAGTTATACTGTTTACTATAATTGAAATTTAAATGTATAATTAACGTGTCTTATGTTAATTACAATTAACCATTCTCATTTAGGGAAGCGCCTTAGAGAGGGCGTTATTGAAATATATAGCGTTAGGTTCCCTTTTTGTGGATGGTCTTAATATGTATTAACTATATGGAATTTGTTACTTTGTTAGTGTTAGGTTTAGGTACTCTTTGGTGTATTAGATATGATATCAATTGAGGATATATTTTCTGATTTGGTTGTTGGACCCAGTATTTTCCCTGTTTCCCGTGTAGAGTAGTTGATTTTATTGTCGTAGTCACCCATTCATGCTGGATGCTGTCTGGTTGATACGTAACTTAGTTATATGATGGATAGTGATTATGGTTATTTGGATCTGGATGGTTTGCCGAGATATTTTGTTTGTCCCGGGTTCATGGAAAATTGTCCTCCATTAGATATTATATTTCTATACTAGAGATATAGCAATATCGTGGTATTTAGGTACAATGTGCTAAATTATTATATCCTAAGAGGTTTGATTTTCTTGGTTGGATAATGAACCCATTAGCTTAGTGTTGTTTTTTGTTGTTTTTTTTTGGAGATAATTGATCTTCGCTAGATAATGATTTTGTTTTGCGAGACTGAGGATGCAGTCCGCGTTATTTTTTGGTATCTCGAGGTTGTGCCGAGTACCTGGTTGTTGTGTTTGGGGGTTCACGGGAAATACTCCTCTATGTGATATTGTATTGGCTTATTGGAAGGGTTGATGGTTCTCATTTGGTTCATTGGTGTATGGATTGACTATAATATCTTTAGGTGGTAATTGGTTTAAATATGGAGTGCTGGTATTTGCTTGAACCGTTGATTTCCTGATTGTTGGATAGTAGTTTTTATGATGATTAGGGAACTATTGAGTTATGTGATATATGGCCAGATCGTATTGATTTTAAATAATAGTTTGACTTAATATTTTATAGGCCGAGTAACTTTGCTACTTGGTAGTATTATTGTACATTAATAACAACCTGTTTAATATTGGAAAAAAGTAGTAAATTTAAGGTTGTGAGGAAGAGGTGCTCAACAGGGGTACTTATATATTAAACATGAATTTTAAGATTTGGGAACATGCTGGTCCTGGATTATTTTTTTTATAGCTTGTGTTGATGTCCAGAGACAAGAAACCAAATGATGTGTGTGGACAAGGTGTTGGTTGGGACCAAAAGATTTGTGTGTTCAGGTTGACTGACGACGGTGATGAAGAACCATGGACCACAGAACATTGTCTTTGTTGCATATTGCATGTATATATTTGTTTAGCATATTGTATGGATGCATGTCTTATGAAGTTGAAGCTGAAAATAGTTTGATAGTTCTGGTATGTATTTTCAGCTGAAGAAAGGAGAGGGGTATGTTGTGAATGGACCTAAGTGTATGGAATGAGTTTGAGAGTATGTGTGTAGTTGAATGGAGTTAATATAGTTGTGGATGGTTTGAGAGTATGTGTGTAGTTGAATAGAGTTAATATAGTTGTGGATGGTTTGAGAGTATGTGTGTAGCGATATTAATAAAAGATTATGAATGCGTGAATAAATAAGGATGTGACGTAGGAGAGAATGTTTTCGTTGTTATGAAGATAGTTGGAAGTCAGTCTTGGTCTTGTCGTCGTCTTGTGAGGATGTCTAGAAGTCGTCGTCCCGTCTATCGTCTATGTAGCTGTTGGTATTATATGTAATAAAAGATGGAAACATCGTAGCTTCATTCTGTGTTCTTCATTGGATCGTCGTCATCTATTGTTCGTAACGTTCAGCATCGACCCGTACCGAAACTCACTTCGCAACAACTACCCTTCACTGATGCATGCTTTTTCTATTTAATTTTTGAGATAAGAGGGATAGACGATTGAGTGTTCGCTATAGGTGAGATCGGCAAATTAATTTATCAGTCAGCAACATTTTTTTTTAATTACAAAAAAAAACCTCCGCTGGATGCCCACTGGAGTGCAGTTTTGAATTGTAAACAGTCTGTTAAGAAATGTAATGACTACAAGCCTTTAAATACTGGACCACCATTACGAGGTAGGAACTAGTTGGTTGATCTTAAGTTAGACTGAGGGAGTATATTTTCAGTGAACAAAGCAAGAGAATCTAGTTTTACTTCAACAGATAAAGTTGTATCTGAAAATGAAGGTGTCTTTGGTAGTTCGGGGTTACTAAATGATAGGACAGTGAAGATAAGCATTAAAGACACAAATCCAAGATACTGCAAAGCTAGAGTTCCACCTTATGCAATGAGGGATAAAATTGAAAATGAGCTAAGTAGATTGGAATCTAATGGCATCATAAAGAAGGTAGACTATTCCGATTGGGCAACGCCCATTGTGCCAGTGTTAAAGAAGGATGGTTCTGTAAGAATTTGTGGAGACTATAAAGCTACACTGAATAAGCAAATAGAGCTAAATAGGTACCCTATTCCTAACATTGAGGAAATTGCTTTAAATTTGGCAGGAGGAGACAAATTCACTGAGTTAGACTTTAGTCATGCTTACACTCAACTTGAACTTCATCCAGATTCAAAAGTCTATACGACAATAAACAGACATAAGGGACTCTACCAATATGAAAGACTATGTTTTGGTATATCATCTAGCCCTGGAATCTTCCAGGCTGTCATGGACAGTATTTTTCAGGACATTCCAAATGTTTGTGTTTACTTTGACAATGTATACATAACTGGTAAGAATGACACTGAACATCTTAAAACAATTGATAAAGTCTTGAAAATAGTTGCTGAAAAGGGTTTAAAGATAAACAAAGATAAATGTCAATTCATGCTGACAGATATTAGTTTTCTTGGTTACAATTTGAGCAAACAGGGTCTCAGACCTCAACCTGAGAAAACAAAAGCCATTAAAGAAGCACCCAAACCTGAAAATACCCAACAGCTAAGAGCTTTTTTGGGCTTGATAAATTACTATGCGAAGTTCATAGGGAATCTGTCTGATTAACTATCACCACTGTGCAAACTGCTGCAGAAAAATGCAACTTGGCACTGGGGTAAACAACAAGATGCTGCTTTTAATGCAGCTAAAGAAGCTTCGTTTTCTGACACCTTACTAACTCACTATGACCCAGGGAAAATACTTATCTTAACATGTGATGCTTCACCAGATGGTGTAGGAGCAGTGTTATCCCACATAGATGAAAATGGTGACAGACCCATTGCTTTTGCCAGTAGATTTTTGAACCAGGCTGAGAAAAATTATTCTCAGTTAGATAGGGAAGGCTTAGGCATCATTTTTGGTGTTAAGAAATTTCACAAGTTTCTGTTTGGTAGAGAGTTCACCTTCTTTACAGATCATAAGCTATTGCTGGGTTTGTTTGGGGAAAACAAACCCCTGCCTGAGCATGCCTCACCAAGGGTTCAAAGGTGGGCTATCACACTAGCCGCATACAATTATGAATTGAAATACAAACCTGGATCTGAGAATAGTGCAGATAGTCTTAGTAGATTACCTTTAAAAAACCAAAGCCTTAGCTATGTACCAGAAGATGTATTTGTTCTTTTCACTATCATGGATAACTCCAATATAGATGTGAATGATATTAAAAGAGAAACACAAAAAGATGAGTGCTTAATAAAAGTATATGAGTACTGTAAGAATGGTTGGCCTGAAGAGTCAGTTAATGATAATGTGTATCTGAGAAATTATGGGAGAGGGGAAAAATGGATACCAGGTCAAATTGTTCAATGTTCTGGGCCTGTGTCTTATAAAGTAAAAACAGATAATGGACTTATTGTCCGTAGACATGCAGACCAGTTAAAAATAACTTGTGCAGATAATAAGTGTGAATCTGTCAATCCCACCAAATATGACCGGTTCACACCAACTCAGTTTGTTCCACAACCATGTTCTGTTGATATGAGTGAATCAAGTAGTCTAGAGTCAGAAAATGTAAATTCTGGAATTAATGATTTAGATCCTGGACTTCCTGAGCTAGAGAGTCCAGATGGTCAGAATCTTGAGTCACCAAATCAACAGCCACTGAGAAGGTAAAACAGGACAATCAAAGTCCCAGATAAGTTAGACCTTTGATTGTAAAGTTTAAGAGGACTTGTGGCATATTTTGCATTTGTTTGTAAGGATGTAATCTACCAAATGATTCAAATCATATAATGTTTATGTTGCAATATATTTGGTGTTTTTAAGATACTGTCATTTGTTCTCTTGAGAGCTGTGTTTTTGTTTACTAAGGGTAATGGGATGTAATATATTGAGCTTTGTGAATTCAGGGGAACTCACTCTTCTTGTGTTAGTGTTATATTTATAATGTTTTTGAATGATGTCCCTGGCATGTCGTCTTCCGGTTGTTGATGCAGAATAAAGACACGGTGCATAAACATGGCTTCATCGTCTATTGTGTCATTATAAAACCTCAATCCATTACATCCTAGAATCCTAGAATCTAGTACTAGATTCTCGATATAAATCTATCTAGTCTAGATAATCTAGATCTAGAAACTTATAGCTCTAGCTTACTGCTTAGAGCACTCACAGAACTCACAGAGTGAGTAGTCACAGGCCAGAGGCCTAAAAAAAATGAAACGTGCGTTAAAAACATTCTACAAAAACATTGGTAACAATTAATAAGAATAATGTTAGATATTAGTAATCTGAGCATAACAGTCATAAAAAATAAGCCAATTATAATGAAAAGAGATACAAATGAATTTTAAAAGCCTGAATCGAACTGAAAATATTCCCTTGTTCGCCATTTTTTTTTTGGATCAACTTGTCCGTATTTATCATGGACAATAAATGTTATGACATTTATCGTTTTACTCTCCCTGGCCACTTCAGTTCAGTTCAATGTGGGGTTGAGGGCGGTTTTATTAAATATTTAAATTTATATAATAATTCAAAATCATTTTCATTGGCTTATGTTCAATACAATATGTTCAATACAAAAATATGAAAATGAGTGTAATCGATGGTTCCCAAACGGCTTTAATTTTTGAAAATGTAGCTATAATTTTATCGCTTCCTAGATCTATATTTTTAAAAATAATTTTTAAAAAATTTAGTATGATTATATAGACTTTTCCTTTCTATTGTTATTATTCTAAACCATCTCACTTATAATGTTTCTTGCTTGATTCTTTTATAAACAGTGGATTTTTTAAAAATTAGCCTAATCATTAACCAAATAATAATAATGTGGTCATTTGTTGTTAGCTGGTATGACCTAGATTCTACAACTAGGCTACATAAACTTAGTAGACTAATTACTAGATATGCATTTGAATTTAATTAAACTCAGTCCAGTATCAGTATCAGATACATATTACTGTAACAAGACACAAAGTAGGTAGGCCTTAGTAGTTTATTAAAGCCTTCTACTATAATAATATCAACTACATGCTTCTATAAACTTTTAAAAATTTAATTAAAGTAGCAGATTCTAGATCTAAGTCAAGTCATACAATCTATTTCAATTTTAGAAAATTTCGTTGGCTAAAAAAATGATTAGATTATAGAGCGAGATTTTAGATCTTAGAGACGATTAAATGCTTTATTATTAATAAATTATTATGACTACTTTTGATTTATTATGGGTGTATTTTGAATGGAATGTAGATCTAAATTTTGTAATTAAATTTAAGTAAATAAGTAGATTCTAGATTCTATATCTACCCAGCAGAGCCAGTCACCCTAAATCCAGAATCTAGATATGTGGTGCGAATTTTGTATACGCCATGTTTAGAGCTAGATTCTAGATCTAGATATTAAAACACTATTAGGCCCTATTACTATTAAATCTTATTACTCTCATTATTACTTTTGATTTTGTCTTTTACTATTAGTATTTGTGAAGGTCGAGCATAAGTGTTTTATTAATGTAAGCCCTGCTAGGGGGGATACCTTAAAATCTATCTACCCTTCCCTAGGCTTATCTAACTACCGTCCGGTCAGTGCAAGTCCGGCTAAACCCAGACTGGTTAATAACCTAACCTTAGTCTAAATTAAAAACAAAAAAACTTTTAACAATATTATAAAATTTATTTAACAAAATAATAAATATGGAACCAAAAGTTATTATAAAAAAACTAGGATCTAGATCTAGACAAAGTAAAACACTCAAGACATACAAAACAAACAGAACTCAACGAAACAAAACATTACGTTTGACCATTTGATGGTGTTGCGCCGACTTATGATGTCTAGGATGGTCCAGGCCCTGACACACAGAAACCTCCCTTCATCCATTCTCGACATCCAAAAGTCCACACCAAACAAAACACTACGTAAAACCACTACGTACAATACCTTACGTACAACACATTACGTAGAAAACAATACGTACACAACAAACATTTTACATCAAACAAAACAATTCATATATAACAAAACACCCAGCCAAGTTGCCCAAGCAACCTCACTGGAAGGGGGGGGGGAAGAGAAAAAGAAAAGGAAAACATAAGAAAAATGCATGGTAATGGCAGATATATACATAAATATATACACAAGTTCAAAATGCTACCTACTACTTCTATCTAGCTAAAGCCTCGAGTAAAACTAATCCTTACTATACAATTCTAAAAGCAATTCTCAAAAACAACTAACCACTGTCTAAAGAAGAACTAGCAACTTAAAAATAACGTGTAAACAAATTCATTGTAGAACCAATCTTTCCTACACAAGGAGCAGCCCGAAGCCATTGGTCTACATAAACAATATCCATATTGATAACATTAAAGTTAACACACTCCGCTAAGGCCCCAATGAAGGCAGACACAAAGCAAGCGATACTCAACATGACGTTGCACGAAACAGCACACACATTAATTTTAAACAACCTAAAACTCGAGGCAACTAAAATATACTAATCTAATTACTGTCTAAAACAACCGACTATTGACTAAGCCAATCCTAGTCAATAACAACACATCATAAAACAATCAAGTAATTGCACACACGCATTCACACCAGTTTAGGAAACACTCCTAAACACACTGGCCTAAACCACGTGGTCCGAAACACACGCCACGGGTTTAGAAAACACAATAATACATCTTTTAAAAATAACACACCACGTGCATACCAGACATGCCGATGCTCACTATCTCGTTTTAGACGAAAATGAAAGAAAACGAGAAACATCGACAGTCGCATTCATACAAATCACATAAAGATAAAGTATAAAAA
This sequence comes from Physella acuta, assembly GCF_028476545.2. Taxonomy (NCBI): domain Eukaryota; kingdom Metazoa; phylum Mollusca; class Gastropoda; family Physidae; genus Physella; species Physella acuta. Next base: position 21,626 of record NW_026733849.1, on the reverse strand, counting down.
AAACAAATACCTCCAACGCACAAAGCGCGACCACAGAAGCTGACCTGACCTACATTCTGGCGGTCAAAAAAAGGAAGAAATTATCCGAGTGGTCAGTTTATATACTGACCGCTTCGGACGGAAGGGGGACCCCGTGGCCTGTTCCCCATTGGACCACCATGCACTGCCAGATTCGCAACAAATAAAATAATACAAAATAAATAATCCATTCACCCGCTCACATTCACCCCTTTTAAAAATCTTACAGACCCTGTAAGACAAAAAAATGCATAAAACAATCTTAAAATAAAACATGCACCCATCTCTTACACCAAGCCTATCAGCTTGAATGCAAGAAAAAAACAATTTCCATTAACATTAATCTTGCGTCTCTGTGCTCCCTAAAAAACCTCAAGGCACCAAGATAGTGTTCCCTTTACTGAGGGCTGATCCGCGCTACTAGTCCTGTCGATCGTTCATCCGGAAGGACAAGGGGGGAGGGTCAGCCTAGACCCGCCCAGTGCTAATGGCACACGTTGCCGGTCCATCCCGTCCACCTGGGTCCACTACACAACACACCGTGTTCTGGTTCTGGCCTCAGCGTAAGACCACCGGTAAAACGTCCGCTTGTTTGGTCCGGAGATGACGCAACCGCCTTGACCCACTGGCTCTCCGACTGTTACCCGCCCCCAACGGTCGTGCCTCCGCTTCGACACACCTGTGGGGCGGGTGTCCAGTAGCCCTCTTTGTGGGTCAAGGAATTGACGTCATTGGCCTCTCGTTGGTGGGGAGCGTCCGCTTGGTTGGGCCAGGTGGTGACGCAATCGCCTTGCCCCACTGGCTCTCGTGCTGTTGCCCGCCTCTACACACCTGTGTGGCGGGTGTCCAGTAGCCCTCTTTGTGGGTCAAGGGGTGTTCGCTGTAGGCCTGTCGCTGGTAGGTCTGCCTCACACACCAGATCACGCGCCACACACCGCGCCTTGTCCCGCCTAGCACACCGGAGGCTCACCGAGGCACGTCTCTCCGCCAACCTGACTGGGTGTTTTAACAACAAACAATTCCTACACTAAACAAAAACTAAACACATATGGTTCCAAAAAGGGCCTATCAAAACAAAAATGTATCTAAGCTACACTAGCCCTAACAGAAAAACAAAAATTTAACTAGACTAAAGCACTGACCCCACTCGTGCTACCAATTTGTAAGCCCTGCTAGGGGGGGGGATACCTTAAAATCTATCTACCCTTCCCTAGGCTTATCTAACTACCGTCCGGTCAGTGCAAGCCCGGCTAAACCCAGACTGGTTAATAACCTAACCTTAGTCTAAATTAAAAACAAAAAAACTTTTAACAATAATATAAAATTTATTTAACAAAATAATAAATATGGAACCAAAAGTTATTATAAAAAAACTAGGATCTAGATCTAGACAAAATAAAACACTCAAGACATACAAAACAAACAGAACTCAACGAAACAAAACATTACGTTTGACCATTTGATGGTGTTGCGCCGACTTATGATGTCTAGGATGGTCCAGGCCCTGACACACAGAAACCTCCTTCATCCATTCTCGACATCCAAAAGTCCACACCAAACAAAACACAACGTAAAACCACTACGTACAATACCTTACGTACAACACATTACGTAGAAAACAATACGTACACAACAAACATTTTACATCAAACAAAACAATTCATATATAACAAAACACCCAGCCAAGTTGCCCAAGCAACCTCACTGGAAGGGGGGGGGGAAGAGAAAAAGAAAAGGAAAACATAAGAAAAATGCATGGTAATGGCAGATATATACATAAATATATACACAAGTTCAAAATGCTACCTACTACTTCTATCTAGCTAAAGCCTCGAGTAAAACTAATCCTTACTATACAATTCTAAAAGCAATTCTCAAAAACAACTAACCACTGTCTAAAGAAGAACTAGCAACTTAAAAATAACGTGTAAACAAATTCATTGTAGAACCAATCTTTCCTACACAAGGAGCAGCCCGAAGCCATTGGTCTACATAAACAATATCCATATTGATAACATTAAAGTTAACACACTCCGCTAAGGCCCCAATGAAGGCAGACACAAAGCAAGCGATACTCAACATGACGTTGCACGAAACAGCACACACATTAATTTTAAACAACCTAAAACTCGAGGCAACTAAAATATACTAATCTAATTACTGTCTAAAACAACCGACTATTGACTAAGCCAATCCTAGTCAATAACAACACATCATAAAACAATCAAGTAATTGCACACACGCATTCACACCAGTTTAGGAAACACTCCTAAACACACTGGCCTAAACCACGTGGTCCGAAACACACGCCACGGGTTTAGAAAACACAATAATACATCTTTTAAAAATAACACACCACGTGCATACCAGACATGCCGATGCTCACTATCTCGTTTTAGACGAAAATGAAAGAAAACGAGAAACATCGACAGTCGCATTCATACAAATCACATAAAGATAAAGTATAAAAAAAACAAATACCTCCAACGCACAAAGCGCGACCACAGAAGCTGACCTGACCTACATTCTGGTGGTCAAAAAAAGGAAGAAATTATCCGAGTGGTCAGTTTATATACTGACCGCTTCGGACGGAAGGGGGACCCCGTGGCCTGTTCCCCATTGGACCACCAAGCACTCCCAGATTCGCAACAAATAAAATTAATACAAAATAAATAATCCATTCACCCGCTCACATATATTCTGATCTGCTACTATTCATACGACAACTATTATACTTGTGAGTAGGACGGGAATCACTCTTATGTTCCGCAGACACTAATTAACAAACGTCAACCACTTCGTTTTTGAAAAGAACACTAACTTTATTAATACACACTTATTTGCACAATATCAAAGAATACATCCGTCTCCTACAATTACTAACCCCCAACACACGTTACTGCCGCGGTCTACGTCATTGGTACATTGTCGTGTCATGCTCACGTCACATTCGCGCCACAAATATTGTATTCAACATGCGCACAATACTCTCGCACCAAATCGTCTACAGTCAAGTTCGCACCGTCCTTTGTAACCTCTACTAGTCGTCTAATTCTTTATATCTACGCTATGACATCTCCTCCCCCCTACAATTAAAAAAAACTAATACTATTAATTTTTTTTATTTCTGTCTTCTTAGTCAATCATCGTATAAATACATAGTCATAGCGTCATCAATGACTGAATTACATTAGTATTTCAATAACAACAATTCCAGCATTAACATTTTCAAAAAAACAAACGACAACAATGTCATGCCGCATCTTGAACTGCCAGTAGAGAACTTTATCATCTGTATTGACAAATTTACAAAATATACGTCACTCAATGAATCTTCATCTTCGGTAGAGACAGTTCCACAAAAGTTTATCATCTGTGTAGACAAGTTTACAAAATATACGTCACTCAATGAATCTTCATCTTCGGTAGAGACAGTTCCACAAACGTTTATCATCTGTGTAGACAGTTTTCCCTGTTATACTTGACGTCTAAATGTTCCCTTGAGCTTTATAAACACAAAACTTGGCAACACTGTGACTGAAAACAAATATTTATAAGCTGAAGTTGCCGTTACGACTTGATCGAAAATTGACCGCGACCGTGCGTAAGGCTTTTGTTAGCTGGTTATGGTGACCCTTCTTGCCGTTACGACTTGGTCGGAAATTGACCGCGACCATGCGTAAGGCTTCAGTAATCTGGTTAGGATGACCCATCTCACATTGATTTGGTTCCTCTAGATGTGTTACTTGACGTGATCCTGCGGACGTGTCCTTGACGATGTGTTTCATATGTTCACGTTCATGATGTACTGGTCGTTTGACCGCTGCATTTAAGCTGGGCATCAGTGCGTAGCATTCACGAAGATGACGTCAGATTCTGAGAAAATATGAGCGGACATGTCGTCTTAAACATATGCCAGCTAAGCGTTTTTGTGCCCGTCGGACAAATAACCTTCCTCTTTTAAAGAAAAACCCACCAAATTTTGATATGCTGGTTATTTGTCCACGACACACTACATAATAATAATAGTAACTACATTATTATAATTATCAACAAAATACCAACTACATTACTAAATCATTAACTACACACGACTAGCATTAAAATAGAAAGAGATCTATTACACACAAAGAAAAGACATGTGTGTTGTATTGCGTGTCACATATCTGTAGTGCAGGAGCAGCTCTCTGCCTGTGACTGTGTAAGCTATATTTAGTTTCTTGACAATATGTCAGCCAGTCGGTTCTGTTTTCCCGGGATGGGAACAACTGTGAAATGATAGTCCTGTTTTAACAAGGTTATCAATCTTGGAGAGATCTTCATCACTAATCACATCTGGTTTCTCCAACACAATCTTGTCATTATTATCTTCAGCTTTTTTATCTTCATCTGTCTCCTCAACAGGGCATGTCATTTGTGTTAAATGCACCTCATTTCCATCTAAATCAACTTCATTTACAATGAAATCAGAGTACCTTTGTTTTATAACAGCACTAAAACCTTAATGTTCCCCAAGATATTCAGTAATTCCTGCTTGTATTTCATTAATAGGCACCTCTTTTTCGTGTATTTCGCTCTCTAAGTGGATACCATTTTTATTTTCAATACATTTTTCATTGTCTACAACTGTTGCAGGTAATTCAGCATCTTCTTCTTTGCAGGGTTTTTGTATGTTGTTACTTTCTTCTGTAACTTTAGCAGCAGTTTGGGCCCTCGTTTCTACCAACTGAACTATTTCCGTTTGCAGCCACTTATCTATGTCACCTTGAGGTAGCGTCTGATTGTCAATCACATTGCCGATGATCAGGTCGTATGGTCCTTTATTAAAAACAACAGCGGCATATCTACCTGATATATATGGTGTGTGAACGTCTATCCGTACAGTAGGGTGAAGGGAAATTTTACCATCAAATCCCTGGACAGGTATATGTTTACCCGTATACTGGTTGGGATGTACCACACTGCTTTTGACGGCCAGTGTGCTGCAGCCTGTGTCCCTGATTGCGTTCACCACCTGTCCATTAACCCTACATTGGAAGCTCGGCAGTTTATGGTGTCCTATTGTTCTCATAAAATGAACATGCTCTGTTCTGTTGTAGTAGCGACCGTTCGCACTGTGTGCACGGAACTGATTATTATGTTGAAACGAGTTTGGTCTTCTGGCCTTCCTGCAGTCTTTTTTATAATGACCAAGGCCGTTGCAATAAAAACATCGTTTGTCCGACTGATGCATCTGTTGTTGTCTGTCGGGTTTGAACTGCATATGGTTCTTGTATTTACTTCTGTCCCTGCTTCCGTCGGCAACATGGGTCATGAATACTGAAGTTAATTCTGTCTCGTCGTACTTTTTACATACTGGATTTGTCGGGTGGGCCGCTATGAATTTCTGCGTCATTTCTGTGACAGTCTTTATATCTCTAGGTTTTCTTTCTTGTAAAAAGGAATATAAGTCACTGTGGACTGAATTTAATATTTTGTCGACCAGGACGAATTGGAATAGATCTTCATAAGTTTTGTTAATAGATGCTGCCTCAATCCATTTTTCCAGTGTAAGTTTTAAGTCATTAGTAAACACTTTGAAATCTTCATTTTTGTTAGGTTGAAGTTGGTGGAATTTTTGTCGGTAAGTTTCTTCTGTCAGGTGGTAGAATTCTAGTAGGGTCTTTTTTAATGTCTTGTAGTCTTTTATTTCCTCGTCAGTCAGGGTGTGGCAGGCGTCGAGTCCTCTTCCACCAACCAGGGTGAACAGGTGTTGGCTCATCATATTGTCGGCTATGTTTTCTGACTTGGCGATCGTTTCGAACCGTCGAATAAAAGCATCTATGTCGTCTTTTTTGTCTTCAAATTTAGGCATTTTATATAGCATGCTTCTGGAATGATTGGTTGTTGTTGGTGGTGCTTCAACCTGCTCTGCTTGTGTACTTTTTTTGTTGATTTCTAACCGTTTTAATTCAATTTCTTTCTCCATTTCTATTCTAGCCTTTTCTTTCTCAAGGTCTATTTTTGCCAATTCCAGTCTTGATTTTTCTTTTGTCCTTTCTTTGTCTTTTTCTAGCTCCAGTTTTCCACGTTCCATTTAAATTCTAATACACTTGTCTGCGTCTATTTGGGCCAACCGCTCTTTATCAGCCGTGATAGCTCTATATTTTTCTTCAACCCATGCCTCTAGCTCAGCACCACTTTTTTCAAGCGTCTTGCCTAGCTTATACAACTGAGCGAGGTCAGTCATGGTGTGTGAATTTTAATAATTTGAATGAACGCACACAAAATAATCGTCCACACAAAAATAACTAAAGTGTTATACAAACAGCGATAAACGGCACAGATAACTGACGCGATAATCACAACAATAATACAGGACCTACGGTAACAATAGAAGGTAGAGAACGGCAGTACAAACAGGACTTCTACATCTAATAGTAATATGTACTTCTTAAAAGGCAGGCCTACACTCAGTGTGTCCTATCGTTAGGAAGCCTCAGCCAATTTAAGAATAACAAGACTAGATCTATAAAGACATAAAACAAACACGAAGAAGAAAAACTGCTGAATAACCAGCACAGGATCCAAACAATCCCGGTTACTTAAAAAAAATCAGAGGAAGGTACTTATCTTGCTTCCCTGCGATGATCTAGTAGCACCTCTGGTCAACACGAATCCGCTTCAAACTTCACAACTTTTCACTCGAATCCTTTTTTTTAAAACACCACTTGCGGAATTAAGGACCACTTGTGCTCCACCAATATGTGATGGGGGGTTTCATATATATTATATAATTATATCTTCTCTATATCTTTTCTATATTCTGATCTGCTACTATTCATACGACAACTATTATACTTGTGAGTAGGACGGGAATCACTCTTATGTTCCGCAGACACTAATTAACAAACGTCAACCACTTCGTTTATGAAAAGAACACTAACTTTATTAATACACACTTATTTGCACAATATCAAAGAATACATCCGTCTCCTACAATTACTAACCCCCAACTCACGTTACTGCCGCGGTCTACGTCATTGGTACATTGTCGTGTCATGCTCACGTCACATTCGCGCCACAAATATTGTATTCAACATGCGCACAATACTCTCGCACCAAATCGTCTACAGTCAAGTTCGAACCGTCCTTTGTAACCTCTACTAGTCGTCTAATTCTTTATATCTACGCTATGACAAGTTGCTTCTCGAGTCAGATCTAACATTAGAAAAAGCAATACAACTAGCAACTTCATTCCAGCAGTCATCCGAGGCGGCAAAATCTCTAACGCCTTCAGAGATCCATGCAGTAAACAGCAGGTTAGTCAACAAACACCAACCCCATCAGAGCATTTCAACTTATGCTAAACAGCCTGCACGTTCAAAGCCTAGATCTAAATCTAGTAATAATTATAAAAATGTCATCGATGCAAAGGTCCCCATGCATCTCATCGATGCAAGTTCAAGTTAGCAACTTGTTATAAGTGCAGTAAGCAAGGTCAGATTGCCAAGGCCTGCTTTGCAAAGTCTTCGTCTGTTGTTAAATCTAGCCAGTTAAGACAGAACCGCAACCAAAGGCAGCTCTATGTTAACTCTCACGAAGACTACCTAACCCAACCAATGAACCACTCTACCTGTGAAAATAATCAAACTGATTCGCAGCCGGATTTCAACCTGTTCTCTGTGAAATCAATAAGTCATGCTCCCATCAATGTACTAGTTAATATCAACGGTAAGAGCATCAGCTTCCAACTTGACACTGGAGCATCTCTAACAGTCATCACAAAGAAGGACTTTGACGCTGTCACAGGAGGATCAGTGCCTCTACAACCATGTCACAAGTGTCTAACAACATACACTGGTGACAATGTTCCGGTAATAGGAGAGTGTATGGTTCATGTAAGTTATAATGGTCAAAGTGTTAAACTTCCTCTTCTTGTGGTTGAAGGAAATGGACCACCATTACTAGGTAGGAACTGGTTAGTTGATCTTAAGTTAAATTGGGAGAGTATATGTTCATTGAACAATGCAAGAGAATCTAGTCTTACTTCAATAGATAAAGTTATATCTGAAAATAAATGTGTTTTTGGTAATCCTGGATTACTAAATGATAGAACAGTGAAGATAAGCATTAAAGACACAAATCCAAGATACTGCAAAGCTAGAGTTCCACCTTATGCAATGAGGAATAAAATTGAAAATGAGCTAAGTAGATTGGAATCTAATGGCATCATAAAGAAGGTAGACTATTCCGATTGGGCAACGCCCATTGTGCCAGTGTTAAAGAAGGATGGTTCTGTAAGAACTTGTGGAGACTATAAAGCTACACTGAATAAGCAAATAGAGCTAAATAGGTACCCTATTCCTAACATTGAGGAAATTTCTTTGAATTTGGCAGGAGGAGACAAATTCACTGAATTAGACTTTAGTCATGCTTACACTCAACTAGAACTGCATCCAGATTCAAAAGTATATACGACAATAAACACACATAAAGGACTCTACCAATATGAAAGACTATGTTTTGGTATATCATCCAGCCCTGGAATTTTCCAAGCTGTCATGGACAGTATTTTTAAGGATATTCCAAATGTTTGTGTTTACTTTGACAATGTGTACATAACTGGTAAGAATGACACTGAACATCTTAAAACACTTGATAAAGTCTTGAAAATAGTTGGTGAAAAAGGTTTAAAGATACACAAAGATAAATGTCAATTCATGCTGACAGAAATTAGTTTTCTTGGTTATATATTAAGCAAGCAAGGTCTCAGACCTCAACCTGAGAAAACAAAAGCCATTAAAGAAGCACCCAAACCTGAAAATACCCAACAACTAAGAGCTTTTTTGGGCTTGATAAATTACTATGCAACGTTCATAGGGAATCTGTCTGGTAAACTATCACAACTGTACAAGCTGCTACAGAAAAATGCAACTTGGCACTGGGGTAAATAACAAGAAGCTGCTTTTAATACAGCAAAAGAAGCTTTGTCTTCTGACACCTTACTAACTCACTATGACCCAGGGAAAAGACTTATATTAACATGTGATGCTTCACCAGATGGTGTAGGAGCAGTCTTATCCCACATAGATGAAAAGGGTGACAGACCCATTGCTTTTGCCAGTAGATCTTTGAACCAGACTGAGAAAAATTATTCTCAGTTAGATAGGGAAGGCTTAGGCATCATTTTTGGTGTTAAGAAATTTCATAAGTTTCTGTTTGGTAGGAAGTTCACCATCTTTACAGATCATAAACCATTGCTAGGTTTATTTGGAGAAAACAAAACCCTACCTGAGCATGCCTCACCAAGAATTCAAAGATGGGCTATCACACTAACTGCATACAATTATGAATTGAAATACAAACCTGGATCTGAGAATAGTGCAGATAGTCTTAGTAGATTACCTTTAAAAAACCAAAGCCTTAGCTATGTACCAGAAGATGTATTTGTTCTCTTCACTATCATGGATAACTCCAATATAGATGTGAATGATATTAAAAGAGAAACACAAAAAGATGAGTGCTTAATAAAAGTATATGAGTACTGTAAGAATGGTTGGCCTGAAGAGTCTGTGAATGATGACTTAAGGCCATATAAAATAAGAAATAAAAACCTTTGTGAAGATAATATAAAAGATGGAGAAGATGCAGTCCATTATCAGTCAGAGTTACCTAAACAAAGTATTTGTAACTTAATAAATGATTATGGTGATATGGCAATTTCAAATGATTTTAAAGAGAATACATTAGTAAGAAGGAATGTGATCATCAAACAACTTTGCTAACATCATTAGCACTTACAGAAACTAAAAGGGTAACATCAAAAGAAAAAAGATTTTTGCCATTTAATACACCCACTTCAAATACTGGATCACAGTTGCAAATTGATATGGTCCAGGATAGTACTTTTAAACAGTATTTTTGGTTACCAGAAAAGCACTATCAGATTACCTGAGAAAATTGATCAATCAAAGAAATCTATGTCACTCAAGGATCTGAATAACAACATAATACTTCCAGATGCCAATTCAAAAATACTTCCATTAAATCATGACAAAACATGCATTGAAAGAGAATTTGGTGTTAATGAGAATGTGTATCTGAGAAATTATGGGAGAAGGGAAAAATGGATACCAGGTCAAATTGTTCAATGTACAGGACCTGTGTCTTATAAAGTAAAAACAAATGATGGACTTATTGTCCGTAGACATGCAGACCAGTTAAAAATAACTTGTGCAGATAATAAGTGTGAATCTGTCAATCCCACCAAATCTGAACAGTTCACACCAACTCAGTTTGTTCCACAACCAAGTTCTGTTGATATGAGTGAACCAAGTAGTCTGGAGTCAGAAAATGTAAATTCTGGAATTAATGATTTTGATCCTAGACCTCCTGAGATAGAGAATCCAGATGGTCAGAATCTTGAGTCACCAAATCAAAAGCCACTGAGAAGGTCAAGCAGGACAATCAAAGTCCCAAATAAGTTAGACCTATGATTTTAAAGGTCAAAAGGACTTTGACATCATTGTTTTGCATTTTAATTATGTTGTAACATATTGTGCATTGTTTGTAAGGATGTAATCTACCATAGTGTTCATGTTACAATATAATTGGTGATTTTAGGATACTGTAAATTGTTCTATTGAGAGATGTGTTGTGTTTACTAAGGGTAAAGGGATGTAATATAGTGAGACTTGTGAAGTCAAGGGAACTCACTCTTCTTGTATTAGTATTATATTTATACTGTTATCTTGAGTGATGTCCCTTACATGTATATATATCTTTGTCTCTCGTCACTTCCGCCCTCTCTCGTTCCATCATGTAGTTGGAGGCCAATAAACGTTTTATATACAACCACATGCTTCTATCGTCAATCCATTACACTTCACTCACACCGCTGCGATAAATATTGGCTAAAAATTGACGGCGTCTACGTTCTGTTAACTGTCGATCTCTATCATCTTGGTTTAATGTAACCCTTGGCAGTCGAAATAAAGGAATCCCATTAGATTTGCCACTTCGAGTATAACAACCTTTCACCGCACAGATCATCATTTTTAATGTAGATCTGTACACCGCGATGGTGGATGTTTACATTCACGAACAAACGTGACGTCATATGAAAGGACTCTATTGCACCTACGTTTGTTCTAGACAGCGCGGTAGATAATGGATAAGATGGGCCATTACAGTCGCTCACTAAGTTGAATCAGACGTGTCAGCCGGCGCCCTGATAGGGTGCGATCTGGCTGCAAACAAAATAATCAGGAAAATTATCCAAGGTTACATTATTAACACTGGGTTGTTTCCTTTTGTCCGTAAAAATCCAAACAATTACAAAGCCTACTGTTCTCAAAATAATGAAACTATTTCCGTAAAAAAAAAAAAATTTAGAAAGGCAAATCAAATAAAAAATAAAAGTCATACTTCTAAAAATAACATTGTTATGCGAGGAAATCCTTCTGTACAGTTTCGTCACTTTGCGAATGATGCAATTAGCATCTATTTTTAAACGATCCAATCATAAATTGAGATCAAGCTTCTAAAAATACACCATTAGTAACGCAAACAAATGGCATCAGCCACACTAATGTTTATAACATGTCAAATTATCTTTTTTTCTACGTGTTAAATAATAATCATTAAAAAAGTTTTTAAAAACCCACGTTTTCTGATTGAACTAAATAGTAGAAAATAAATGCTATACATCACAATAATGCAAGCGATCACTCTACTATAAGCGATCAAAAACGTGGGGCGCCGAAGTAAAACTTATATTACTATTGATTAGATAATACTATTGACTTTTATTAGGGAGCTTGTAGAGAGTCAACAGTATTAGAAACTGTAAGAAAATCACGGCGCCCCACGTTTTTGATCGCTTATAGTAGAGTGATCGCTTGCATTATTGTGATGTATAGCATTTATTTTCTACTATTTAGTTCAATCAGAAAACGTGGGTTTTTAAAAACTTTTTTAATGATTATTATTTTCTACTTTTTAGTCTTTGTCTGTTTGTTTGCATTAAAATCTTGCTATCGATTTTATCTTTTCACTTTTTTTGGGTAAACGAAGACAACTTGTAAAAAGAGAACTCGTAAAAAGACAACTCGTAAAAAACACGTTGTGTGAATACGTTACTGACTAGAACACATAGATTTGAACCCGTGTCGAGTGGGATAGCAATCGTGTGCCCAACCACTCGACCATATGGTCTCCCCCAAACAGGCCACCAGTGGTAATAGTTACCTCTTGTAAGTTTAAAGTCGGTTAAAACTAAATTATCTGCCCCTAAGCCTCTCGCGACGTGGGATCGTTCGCTTCACTGCGCGCGGCAAGAGAGAGGCTAGCTACGCGTCGCTGGTTTTTTTTCTAATGGCTCGCAGAGGAGAATTATATATATATAGATTATATAGCGGTCTAAAAGGCTCAATAAAATGTTTCCATTGATCAATTTAGTAATAATAACAATTGAATATTCTATGGTCATCCAAAAGAAAGCTTCCCTGAAAATTTCAGCGCGCTAGCTAACTGGGAAGTGCCAGAAATTTCGATCGCAAGATTGGATTGGAAAAACAGACAAAACAGACAAACAGAGAAAGCAAGTTAAAGAAAACGTGGTAAAATCCTGTTGATTTGTGTCACTTAAGCGATCGACGCAATCTGCATCATTGTTTTCGGATGCTATTTGGCGCTCTGGGTTATTCTGTGAGCACTATGGCGCCTATGTTAGTTGTAGCCAGGGGCCGTAACGTATGCATTGTTTACATTTAAATAACTCAGTTTTAGAAAACAAGGTTACGCGTCTTAGAACATAGGATAGGTAACGCATTAATTAACTCTTCTTATATATTCCGTCGGACTTACTTATATTCCCGCAGCAACGCGGGAATATATATATATATATATATATATATATATATATATATATATATATATATATATATATATATATATATATATATATATATATATATATATAAAGCAATGCATGTTTGTGTGTGTGTATCTTTTATGCATGATTACACCTCTCATCACATCGCATGGGTGGCGCCCCGGCAGGGCGCAATTTGTTTTTTCTCTATATACGGTATATAAAAATAAAAGTCGATTTTGGTTTGACATCGTTCATCCGATAGCCATGAGACTTTAGTGAGTTCATTAGAACACCCTGGGAAGGGTTCCGTATAAAAATCATTATTAATTGCAAAAGGGCGGCGCCACGGGAGGGTGCGTTTTTTCTTAATATACGGTCTATAAAAATAATAAAAGTGAATTGCGGTGACACCGTTCACACGATTTCCGTGAAACTTCGGAAAGATGTTGAGAATATACATGGAAAGGTTTCTGCGCTAAAAACATTTTCAAGTTCGCAGGTATGCCTTGCCCTATAATAGAGTCTCATCCGGTTTTGTATTACCGTTCGGGACAGCGGTAACGCCTTTATTTATAGGCTACTTCTCTCTTGGTCTGTTTGGGAATTCCTATAATGCAATTAATACAGGCGAGAGTGTGCCTGAACTAGAGATGTTTCACAATTTTAAAATCTCTAAACCACTCGGTCAAAAGGTCAATGCTTTAAGAAGACGTGATGCTAGGTATTCTAAAACATCGGTCCGTGTCTAATCATTCACTTCGCTATGTCAGACCCTTGGTCGTGTTTTCCCAAATTTAACACCCAGGTAACGCCTTCTGTCCAGTTCAGGTGGAGGAAATCCACTAACCTTGACCATGGCCTGAACCCACCCCCACATTTCATTACATCAATTTGGGCTCAATTACTCTACAGATGGCTCTACTATTAGTTGAAATAAAACTGGGTCTATAATATGATCACGCAGACTGTGCATTCAAATTTATGCGGATCGGATGGAAAACAAAAAAAAATGTCTCCAGATTCAAGTACAAAAGGAGGTTTGTGTCTTAATTGACGAAGGGAACCAAGTGACAGCCAGCTACACCTTATTTGTGTGTTTCTCGACGGTACTACCGGGCGGCCGTGAATGCCGGTAATTAAGACGTATGAGACTTCAGGACAACTTTACAATGAAGTGAACTCGGCCCAGTGTATCAGAACAGTACGCACTTTAAAGTTTGTATTTAATCCCTACAATATTTAAAAAACGAAAATCCATATGGTCCTGAATATTATAAAGAATATCATTACAATAAAAAAAACAGACTATGTGCTTAATCACTCTACGAATGCCGGTACGTCCATCAAAATGAATATGGGCATAATTATTGTATGGAAGCCCTACAAACATTATGCAATGAATAGAAACATAATATAAAGATGCCCCGATAATATATGAAACGAACATGGGCATATAATTACTGTATGGATGCCCTTCAGACATTCAATATTGAATATAAGCATAATAAATGTCATCCGATAATATATAAAACGAATATGGGCATAATTGCTGGAATTATATAAATACCAACGTAAATACAAGTAAATTACTTTAAAGATGCCCTGACGAAATATAAAATGAATGTGGGCATAATTACTGTTTGTATGCCCTTCAAAAGTATTATGATGAATATAAGCAAAACTACATTAAATATGCCCCTACAGTGTAAAATTATAATCATGGGCTTTAATACTATATGGATGACCATCCTAATATATAAAAGTCCATGTGCGCTCTTCTCCCTTTCTCTCTCTCTCTCTCTCTTTCTCTGTCTGTCCGCAAAATATTTTCGCCGGACATCACGTCAGAAACTGCAGCGATATATGGAGAACTTTATACGGACTTTTGTTGAAAATAATATGTTAGATGTTTTAAATGTATAACCACAATTTTATTTAAAGAAGAAAAATAAAAATAAGGGCGTATTCGAATGTAGAAAAACAATTTTATTTATGCAACCGGAAAAGCATTATAATGTGAAAAAGAACGCATAAAACTGTGACGTCACTATTGCTTATACATTAACTAATGACGTCATCTGCCGTGTTTAGAATAAAAAGAAATGAACTATTTCATTCAAATTTGATTTAGATCTACGTAGCCTACACTATGAAATGTATACAATACAATTTTTCCGGCCTAAACTCATAAAATTTATTTTATTTATTTGGATTCTAGATCTAGATATTCTAGATCTAGACTAGATCTAAATCTGCGCAATAACTAGACGTAGACGCAAAGATCTAGATTTAGACTCTAATTACTCTAGAACTATTCCAAAAATAAATTTCTATATTAGGACTAAACTATTTCAAGACTTAATTATTTTATACAAAATCTTTGGAACTGGCTAATTTGGGATAAAAAAATTAATTTGAAAGAATAGTCATATTCGCGTAAGTTTAGATTTTAAAATACGTCTTTCATTCCCCGAGTTTTGTAAGATGCCTTAATAGCTGAGATGATAGTGTACTTAAAACCACGCAGGTGGTGCGGGTTGACACACACCAAGTCACCAAGTCATACTTGGTTTTTTATTTTTTTTATTTTGCTCGGGCTAAACTTTTAAAAAAAATTCTATTAGGATTCTAGATCTAGATATTCTAGATCATCTAGATCTAGAGATTCTAGATCAGAGGCGTATCCAGGTTTTCGTTGTAGGGGGAGCGAAATGAGCAAAAAAAGGCGCCGAATTTTTAGCACGTTCTATATACATGTATTATATATATATATATATATATATATATATATATATATATATATATATATATATATATATATATATATATATATATATATATATAAAGTTTCCAAAAAGGCGCCACTTGGCTGAAAATGGCCAGAGGGGGAGCAGCCGCTCCCCCTGCTCCCCCCCCCCCCCTGCGTAGGCTACTGTTCTAGATCTAGATCTAGATGATCTAGATCTACGGAAAAACTAGACTTACACAGATGTAGACCCTACCTAGATCTATAGAATCTATTCAAATAATACATTTCTATACTAAAGTATTTCAGGCCTTAATTACTTTATTGAAATCTTTGTTTATCTATGCAATTTGCTAATCTCTATAATATTTAAAGCAAAGTTGTCGGGTGCCCGATAGGGCACTTCCCGGCGCCGCAGGCGCTTCAAATTTGGCAGGATCTTGCCTTGGGGCGACAGAACACGGGGGCCGGTTGGCCGAAAAGTCTACGATGATGGGGTCAAAACTGACCTCGACTGACCGGCGCCTTATATGAGCTATAAATCGAAAAAAAAATGTCCACGGAGGAACCTCTTCATAACTCCTGAGGTCGTAGACCGACCCTAGGGCGAATTAATTAAGCATTCAAATTCTCAATGTTTTCGAAAGCCTAAGCGAAGTTGGGCAGCATGCCTAGTAAGTGTATAAAATGATTATGGGCATGTTCTCTAAAAGATGCCCCTACCAAATCTGACTCTTACCCATTGCCTAGAATAGAGGATGTAATTGGTAAAATTGGCCAATCAAAGGTTATTTCCAAAATTGATTTGTTGTCAGGGTATTGGCAAATTCCTTTATCAGAAAGAGCCAAAGATATTTCTGCATTTGTTACCCCAAATGGGTTTTACAGGTATAAACGCATGCCGTTTTGTATGAGAAACGCTGGGCAAGTGTTTCAACGCGTCATAAACTCTGTTATTGCAGATATTAACAAATGTGATGCTTACATTGATGATATTGTAGTCTACTCTGATTCCTTTGAAGAGCACATTATCCAGTTAACTCAGCTTTTCAAAAAATTGTCAAAGATTAATTTCACTGTTAATCTACATAAAAGCGACTTTTGTAAAAGTTCTATTACTTATCTAGGTTACAAGGTGGGCGCTAACCAGGTTAGACCCATTCAAGCTAAGGTTGAAGCTATTATGAAATTGCCTCCTCCCAAAAATGTTTAGGAAATTAAAAGATTCCTGGGGATGGCAGGTTATTACAGACGTTTTTGTAAGAATTTTTCAGCTGTTGCTAAACCATTAACTGCTTAGTTAAAGAAAGGTGTTGATTTTGAACGGTCAACTGAGTGTTAGAATGCCTTTTTAGACATTAAATCCTTTTTTCCTAAGCACCTGTTATGGCTGCTCCAGATTTTAGCAAGCCTTTCAAACTTGCTATTGGTTTGACTTGGTGTGTCTCGATCCGAGAACCACCTGTGTGGTATCAAGTACACTATTATCTCAGCTAATTAGGTACCTTTAAAATATGGAGAATAAAAGAAGTGTTTAAAAAAAATAACTTACGCGAATATGCCTATTTTTTCAAATTAATTTTTTACCCAAATTTAGCCAATTTTATTGCTAAACAAACAAAGATTTCTATAAAAATATATTTTAGTCCTGAAAAAGTTAAGTATAGAAATTTATTTTTGGAAAATATTCTACAGTAGATAGAGTCTAAATCTAGATCTAGAATCTCTAGATCTAGAATCCAAATAGATAAAATAATTTTTTTAAGTTTAGGCCGAGAAAATCGTATTGTATACATTTTATAGCGTACATAGCTCTAAATCATATTTGAATGAAATAGTTCATTTCTTTTTACGAAGTGTCTACTCGGAATAAGATTTTTCGGCAAAAGATAGTTCTGCGCATGCGCAGTGACCTATGGCTAGGGTTAGGGCTAGAATGAGGGTTAGGGGTAGGATTAGGGATAGGGTTAGGGTTAGGGATAGGATTAGGGCTAGGGTTAGGGATAGGATTAGGGTTAGGGTTAGGGATAGGATTAGGGATAGGGTTAAGGATAGGATTAGGGTTGGTATTAGCCTATTAGGGTTCTGCGGTTGTAAACACACGCATGCGCAGTACCATCGAAAACATCGCCGCTAAGTCGTAGTTTCTCTCCATTGCGCATGCGTATCGCATGCGAATCTTATTCCGACTAGAATCGGCCTTCTTTTTATTCTAAACTCGGAAGATGACGTCATCAGTTTCGTGCTCTTTTTTTAGTGTAAACAATAAGCGACGTCATTGTTAAATGCGTTCTTGTCCCAAATTTAAACACTTCTCCGGTTGCATAAATAAAATTGTTTTTCTACATTCGAATACGCCTTTATTTTTTATTTTTCTTCTTTAAATAAAATTGTGGTTATACATTTAAAACATCTAACATATTATTTTCAACAAAAGTCCGTATAAAGTTCTCCATATATCGCTGCAGTTTCTGACGTGATGTCCGGCGAAAATATTTTGCGGACAGACAGAGAAAGAGAGAGAGAGAGAGAGAGGGGGGGGTGCGCACATGGGCCATTATATATTAGGACTAGGCATGCTGCCCAGCTTCGCTTAGGCTTTCGAAAACATTGAGAATTTGCATGCTTAATTAATTCGCCCGAGGGTCGGTCTACGACCTCAAGAGTTATGAAGAGGTTTAATCCGTGGACATTTTTTTTCGATTTATAGCTCATATAAGGTACCGGTCAGTCGAGGTCAGTTTTGACCCCATCATCGTAGACTTTTCGGCCAACCGGCCCCCGTGTTCTGTCGCCCCAAGGCAAGATCCTGCCAAATTTGAAGCGCCTGCGGCGCCGGGAAGTGCCCTATCGGACACCCGACAATCTAGATCTAGATTCCTAAAAGAATTTTTTTTTAAGTTTAGCCCGAGCATAATAAAAATAAATACATTAACCAAGTTGACTTGGTGTGTCTCGAACCCGCACCACCTGCGTGGTTTAATGTACACTAACATCTTCGCTTTTTAGGCAGATGACGTCAATAGTTAATGTATAAGCAATAGTGACGTCACAGTTTTATGCGTTCTTTTTCACATATATTAATGCTTTTCCGGTTGCATAAATAATACTGTTTCTCTACATTCGAATACGCCTTAAATTTTTATTTTTCTTCTTTAAATAAAATTGTGGTTATACATTTAAAACATCTAACATATTATTTTCAACAAAAGTCCGTAAAAAATTCTCGATATATCGCTGCCGATTCTGACGTGATGTCCGGCGAAAATTTTTTGCGGACAGAGAAAGAGAGAGAGAGAGAGAGAGAGATGTGCGCACATTGGGCTTTTATAAATTAGGATTGAATCTCGTAAAAAAAAATGCACACTAAGTGAACGCATAATAAAATGTGCATAATAGTGCGCAATATTATTAGTACTTCATAAATTTACGTGCGTTTTTTGAGAAATCGGAAATAGCGTAAATTACTACTTCCGGTCAACGAAAATTATTCAAAATTTGACAGAAGGTAGAGAATTAGTTCTTTTACTTACATGTGAAATTTCATTTACCTATCTGAAATAGTACTCAAGTTATAGGTTTTTGAAAAATTGAAAGTAGAAAAAGTACCATTTCAGGTCATCGGAAATCGCTCAAAAGTTTATAAGGATCTACGATTTTGATAAAATACTTATATATGAAATTTCATCAACCTAGCTGTAACGGTACTCAAGTAATCGTGTTTACACACAGACACACAGACATACGGACAAGATTGCAAAATTATGTTTTTCCGCATCAGTGAGGTGTAAAACGTCGAGATTTGTAAAAATCTCGATTTTTTTTTTTGCACGATTACAATACTTTCTCTATAGGCCCTACTTCGTATTTACGAGAAAGTAAAAAATACCCAAAAAAATTTACCAATTTTGGCACACTTGTAACACACTCACAAACGAATTAACCAATCCAACGAATATAGTATACAATTTGTTTTACGCTATTCGCAATCAGAGTTTCTTCCAGGCATCTCTTCCTTTTACCGCAACCCCCCCCCCCCCCCGAACGAAATGAAATTTATATAATTTATATAGAAAATGTATACTTTTAACAGTGTCCACCCCCCCCCCCAAGAAAGTCTACCCCCCTTCTCCGAAAATTTCAAGTGCCCCCCCCCCCCCCGGAGAAAAAAAGTCTGGAAGAAACACTGTTCGCAATGGACGAAACTGAAATATAATTCAAATTTTGTCGGTATTTAACATGTAGTTCAGTCAAGGCACGTGGTCGGTCTACTTTATTCGGTGTCTTTCAATTACTTTCATTCTTTTTTTGCGAAATATGGTGGTAACGCCACCTATTTGTTTATCCTTTTTACACTTCCGTCACCCCGAGTCGCATGGACTCCATTGTTAACATTATAAGGATAGTAACTAGCATTGTCTCTTGGTGTTCCGCCTTATTGCATGTGGGCAATGATGCCTCGTTGGCATAGAAGGAGCTATGAAAGACAGTAGTGACCGCATTTCGCAATATTTTTAGGTGTTTATCCTTTGTGTTTAAGACACTCCCGCAATCCCCAGTCGCTTGGACCCGATGGTTCAACTTTAAAAGGATAGCAACTAGCATCGTCTCATCTCTTGAACTTTATTTCATGCCTTATTTCGATTGTTGACTACATAGGAGCTATGCAGTAACACATATTTTGCGATATTAGTATTTTTATGTTTGTCTGCCTTATGGTTTGTCGGCCTTATGGTCAGAGTTTCTTCCAGGCATCTCTTTGGGGGGGGGGGGGGGGGGGCTTTGTCCCCCCCCCCCCCCCCCCCCCGAAGAAAGTCTACCGCTTCCCCCCCCCCCCCCCCCCCCCGCCCCGAACGAGATGGATTTTATATAGTAAACATACACTTTTACTAGTGTCCGCCCCCCCCCCCCCCCAGATGTTGACCGCCCCCCCCCCGAAAATTTCAAGTGCCCCCCCCCCCGGAGAAAAAGGTCTGGAAGAAACACGGCTTATGGTTTGTCAGCCTTATGGTCTGTCTGCCTTTTGGCTGTCGGCCTTTTGTCTTGTCGGCCTTTCGGATGTTGGCCTTTTGTCCTACATCCGTCGTCAGCAAGCAGCTACATTTATGTGGACGTCTGCATAGGGGGGGGGGGGTCGTCGAAGGTGGCCTGGGGGGTCTAGAATTCCAAATTTGTGTGGATGTCATAAATGTATGTCCCCTTATCCCAACTTATCCCTTAATATCTAATTTTTCTGAAATCCATATATTTTATTTCAAGAGAATTTCACAAGAATAACTGTTTTATGTTTGGTGTCATTCTTTTTTCTATCCTTCATCAAGTACATTGCAATTTTCACGTCGTGTCGAAGCACTGTTATGAAGCACGTTATTTTTACAGATAGACTATAAGATTGGCTTTATCTAGCTGTATAATAAATTGATGTCCATAATTTTTTCAAACGATATTTGAAAATTTAAAGCAAGAACTCAAAATTTTGACCTGGCAGTAAGGATTGGCTTGACCTTGAAAAACACTTCCGAGTTTGGATTTTTGTTTTGTTTTTTAATGTGTTCCCTTCCGGTCTAACAATATTCAATGTGAAGGTAACGTAAATTAAATAAAATAGCAATTTAAAATGTCAATTAGTGTACCATTTGACAAAACATGTGCCCGCAAAACAAAGCCAGTTTTTTATAGAACCAGTTGATAAGTCAATGGTGAGTAGACCTTTCTACCTGATTTTCAAAATGATGTGATTTGTCTTTTTCTTATTTCTAGCAATTAATCTAATTCTAATCTAAGTCTTCTAAGTCTAGTCTACTAGATCTAGATCTAGATTCTAGATCTATTCTAGATTCTAACTAGAATAGTAGAATCTAGAAGATCTAGCGGTCTAGATCTAGTAGACTAGTAGGCCCTACTATCTAGATCTACTGATCTAGATTTGGGGTAAAACTCCATTTCAGCGTATTTTATTCTCCGTTGCTTGTTTACCTCCAGTTGAGCGTATTTTATTATAAC
>NW_026733848.1:0-124835 GCF_028476545.2 Physella acuta | reverse complement strand
ATATATATAAATAAATAAATAAATAAATAAATATATATATATATATATATATATATATATATATATATATATATATATATATATATATATATATATATATATATATATATATATATAAACCCACACATATACAAACTGTATTTGGTTCTTACACTGGCTGTCAAGGCTACTTGTCTGTCGAATCTTCCTGGTGCCATACATGGTCATCACAGTGTGACTGGACGGTCGGTCCTGCTCCTGGACTGTTCTAGAAGCATAAGATGTGTTTGTCATGGCAGAGGTTTTAGAATTTGGTCGACCATATCTGGTTGCTGATTTAGAACTTGCTACGGCTGTGAAGTCCAAATAATTTAAGTTAATAATATAGAAAGTAGATAAATGGCCCGTTGAGGGAGAAATACAACGGGCGCTAGGTTGACTGTGTTGACTTTTTCTCTAAACCGAAACCAAAATCACCAACTCAACTTTAAATTTACCCGGAAACGAAAAATATAATAGAAAACGGTGTTTCATCAAGAATCGGCAGATTTGTCAAAAGTATACTTTGGCCTGATATATTTTGTCATGAGATCATTTGTCCTTGAGATAATTAGTCCTGACATTTGTCCGTGAGATATTTTGTCTGGAATATTTAGTTTGAGATGATCTGTCTTGTGATCATCTGTCCGTGCGCCATATATATATATATATATATATATATATATATATATATATATATATATATATATATATATATATATATATATATATATATATATATATATATATAGATAGATATACATATATATATATATATATATATATATATATATATATATATATATATATATATATATAAGCTGATGGTAATGTGGTAAAGTGTTTACTTAGAATGTAAAACCACAATAAAGACGGAGAACTCATATAATATCGTGTTACAATATCAATCAATCTTAAATCAATATTTGATCCTAAACTAAATTGCAGTTAATTTAACTTCTCCGATGGTTGGATTTTAGAGATATAGTGACGCTAACTTATTTCATAAAGACTAGTAGTTTCCACACCACGAGTGTACTTATCCCACGTGAGTTATCGATCAATGCTATCATATAATATTAGGACTCAGATATTTTTTTCCATGAATTTTTTCATTTTAATTATCTCATTTATGACACACGGTGATTTTTGTTACGACCAAGGTATTTACAACGCCTACGATGCATTTAAAGTTCAGCTTTTTGAACTAAAGATGCACAGTACAGGTGAAGTAGAGTTCATGTTTTTCAGCCTTTGTATTTGATGGGATGGTGTAGTCAGCGCAACTCCCAGCCGCCTTTACTTTCCCCAAAGTGTGCCAGGTACCCATTAGAGCTGGGTGAACTCAGTGGTCGTTCTACAGTATTAATTCCAGGCCGAGATCCAAACTCGAGTACCAAGCATCCATCTGAATCATCGTACATATGATACAAGTGGACACAGGCAGGACTACATAAGATACAAGTGGACACAGGCAGGACTACATAAGATACAAGTGGACACAGGCAGGACTACATAAGATACAAGTGGACACAGGCAGGACTACATAAGATACAAGTGGACACAGGCAGGACTACATAAGATACAAGTGGACACAGGCAGGACTACATAAGATACAAGTGGACACAGGCAGGACTACATAAGATACAAGTGGACACAGGCAGGACTACATAAGATACAAGTGGACACAGGCAGGACTACATAAGATACAAGTGGACACAGGCAGGACTACATAAGATACAAGTGGACACAGACAGGACTACATAAGATACAAGCGGACACAGGCAGGACTACATAAGATACAAGTGGACACAGGCAGGACTACATAAGATACAAGTGGACACAGGCAGGACTACATAAGATACAAGTGGACACAGGCAGGACTACATAAGATACAAGTGGACACAGGCAGGACTACATAAGATACAAGTGGACACAGGCAGGACTACATAAGATACAAGTGGACACAGGCAGGACTACATAAGATACAAGTGGACACAGGCAGGACTACATAAGATACAAGCGGACACAGACAGGACTACATAAGATACAAGCGGACACAGGCAGGACTACATAAGATACAAGTGGACACAGGCAGGACTACATAAGATACAAGTGGACACAGGCAGGACTACATAAGATACAAGTGGACACAGGCAGGACTACATAAGATACAAGTGGACACAGGCAGGACTACATAAGATACAAGTGGACACAGGCAGGACTACATAAGATACAAGTGGACACAGGCAGGACTACATAAGATACAAGTGGACACAGGCAGGACTACATAAGATACAAGTGGACACAGGCAGGACTACATAAGATACAAGTGGACACAGGCAGGACTACATAAGATACAAGTGGACACAGGCAGGACTACATAAGATACAAGTGGACACAGGCAGGACTACATAAGATACAAGTGGACACAGGCAGGACTACATAAGATACAAGTGGACACAGGCAGGACTACATAAGATACAAGTGGACACAGGCAGGACTACATAAGATACAAGTGGACACAGGCAGGACTACATAAGATACAAGTGGACACAGGCAGGACTACATAAGATACAAGTGGACACAGGCAGGACTACATAAGATACAAGTGGACGCAGGCAGGACTACATAAGATACAAGTGGACACAGGCAGGACTACATAAGATACAAGTGGACACAGGCAGGACTACATAAGATACAAGTGGACACAGGCAGGACTACATAAGATACAAGTGGACACAGGCAGGACTACATAAGATACAAGTGGACACAGGCAGGACTACATAAGATACAAGTGGACACAGGCAGGACTACATAAGATACAAGTGGACACAGGCAGGACTACATAAGATACAAGTGGACACAGGCAGGACTACATAAGATACAAGTGGACACAGGCAGGACTACATAAGATACAAGTGGACACAGGCAGGACTACATAAGATACAAGTGGACACAGGCAGGACTACATAAGATACAAGTGGACACAGGCAGGACTACATAAGATACAAGTGGACACAGGCAGGACTACATAAGATACAAGTGGACACAGACAGGACTACATAAGATACAAGCGGACACAGGCAGGACTACATAAGATACAAGCGGACACAGGCAGGACTACATAAGATACAAGTGGACACAGGCAGGACTACATAAGATACAAGTGGACACAGGCAGGACTACATAAGATACAAGTGGACGCAGGCAGGACTACATAAGATACAAGTGGACACAGGCAGGACTACATAAGATACAAGTGGACACAGGCAGGACTACATAAGATACAAGTGGACACAGGCAGGACTACATAAGATACAAGTGGACACAGGCAGGACTACATAAGATACAAGTGGACACAGGCAGGACTACATAAGATACAAGTGGACACAGGCAGGACTACATAAGATACAAGTGGACGCAGGCAGGACTACATAAGATACAAGTGGACGCAGGCAGGACTACATAAGATACAAGTGGACGCAGGCAGGACTACATAAGATACAAGTGGACGCAGGCAGGACTACATAGGATACAAGTGGACGCAGGCAGGACTACACAAGATACAAGTGGACGCAGGCAGGACTACATAAGATACAAGTGGACGCAGGCAGGACTACATAAGATACAAGTGGACGCAGGCAGGACTACATAGGATACAAGTGGACGCCGGACTTACGGTGTGTGAAGATCTCTAGACCAGCGTACGGCTGGTAGGCTTGGATCAGTTGAAGCTGGGCCAGCTCGTGACGTGCTCGGATGGCCTGTTTGCTGCTTGACCTCCTGGGGTCATTGTAGTACCCGTAGTTCTCAGTGCTGGCCTGGTTTCTGGAAGAGAGACACTTGCGCCACTTATAATGGAAAAAACTAAATTAAAAAACGAAGAAAAAAACAACTAATTTTAAACATACTGAAGAAAAAAATCCAACAACAACAAAACAATAACAAAAAAAAAAAACAACAAAAAACAACACATGAGCTACCAACACGATAATTTATCGATATTTAATTTACAGTAGAAGTCCCCATAAATGGAATAAAACAATCAGAGTAATGGCCACGGCGGTAAGCAGCTGGCAGAGGCAGGACTGTCATGTGGGATTGCCTGGAAAATTGCCGGTGACCGACAATAGTGGCGGACCCATTTGTCTTGGGCACAAAAAGGAAAAGATGGAACATCAGAGTAAGGTTCATACTTTAGTCAGGATATGCTAACTGTATATATATATATATATATATATATATATATATATATATATATATATATATATATATATATATACATATATATATATATATATATATATATATAATGTAATGTGATATTACATAACAGTTGTATTTAGACACATTAGTGGAAGGAGAAGGGAAGGGAAAATCGCGTCATTTATGTATGACCCCTTTACATTAAAAAAAAAGCGGAGTGATCTCCCTTAAACTTTCTCGAATATTCTTACATAACACAACGGGGGATAGGAAGTCAGGATATAGACGTGATTTTTAAACCCTTTTTGATTTACTTAAACTATTAAAAATGGAATAAAATCTTGTAGAAAAAGAATAGAGCACCAAGTGAACGGCAAATAATTTGTGTATAATAGTGCGGAATAATAGTACTTTATAAATTAATATGCGTTTTTTTAGAAATCCTAAATGGGATAAATTACTAATTCCGGACAGCGCAAATTACTCAAAATTTGGTAGTGTTCAGAACATTGGTTATTTCACTCACGTGTAAAATTTCGCTTATCTATATGAAATTGTACACAGGTGATACCGTTTTGAAAAAACAAAAGTAGAATATGCTCCACTTTCGGAAATCGCTGAAAAGTTGATACAAAACTAACGTTTATATATATATATATATATATATATATATATATATATATATATATATATATATATATATATATATATATATATATATATATGTGTGTGTGTGTGTGTGTGTGTGTGTGTGTGTGATCCTAGACCTACTCTCTCAACACCGCCATTGACTTGTGACTGCGGGCCGTCTGAGGTCGCTGTGCTCGACTGCGGTCAGGATTATTTTTCCTGGATAAGCTGTCACCCTGTGAATCCTGGCTGTTCGCCTCCCTGTGCTGTTGGTTCGCCTGGCTGTCCTGCTGTCGATAGGCTGTTTGTGATCGAGATGAGTCTGGTGGGCCGTCGGATGAGCTGTTCTGTTGTCGTAAAAAAACAACTGATAAATACTATTTTTAGATACTGGCCATAAGTAGCTATTTAAAAAAAAACCATAACAGAGGTCTATACATTTACATGGTTAAATTCACAACCGTAACATACAAAATGCAAAGCGATTTTTATATGTGAGGAGAAAAAAACACTCAAAATTACATATATTGATTTTTTTTGTATGTATTGTTAGATTTATAATTTTTTGCAATTAAATAAAAAAAAAACACAAAAAAGCACCAAAAAAAAAGTATTTTCATTTAACAAAATTGATGCAGTTTTTGAAGTGTAGTTAAATATCAAAAGTACAAAAAAAAAACCCAACCAATTTGTCAAAACAGCAGAGGCGTAGCGACCCTTCCCGGCCCCCGATTTGCAAACTTTCAATTTGTTTTTCCAACTCATTTTGGCGCCCCCTGAGGTCGGCGCCCGGGGACATATGTACCCCCACCCCCCTCGCTACGCCTCTGCAAAATAGTGTGGACTTACCTGAACAGCGGTGCCTATTTTTGTTCTAGATTTTCTATCTTCCTGGATACGTTTAATTTGTTCTGAAAAACAAAACAGAATTTCTCCATTTTAGACATGCTTGGTAGAGTGATGTCCATGACGTCATTTGCTGACCGCTCATAAAGATTAATTTCTGCATTTACCACTACACACCATTTACCCTGTAGGTATCGATTATACGATTTACTAAAGATATTGATTACCCTGTAGGTATAGACCCCATGATTTACTACACATACTACTTACACTGTAGATATATACCCATGATTTACTATACATATTTCTTACCTTGTAGGTATCGATCCCATGATTTACAACCACACTTACCCTGTAGGTATCAATTCTATGATCTACTACCACACATATCACTTACCCTGTAAGTATCGATTCTATGATCTACTACCACACATATCACTTACCCTGTAGGTATCGATTCTATGATCTACTACCACACATATCACTTACCCTGTAAGTATCGATTCTATGATCTACTACCAATCACTTACCCTGTAGGTATCGATTCTATGATCTACTACCACACATATCACTTACCCTGTAGGTATCGATCCCACATTTACCCTGTAGGTATCGATTCTATGATCTATTACCACACATATCACTTACCCTGTAGGTATCGATTCTATGATCTACTACCACACATATCACTTACCCTGTAGGTATCGATTCTATGATCTACTACCACACATATCACTTACCCTGTAGGTATCGATTCTATGATCTACTACCGCAATAATACTTACCCTGTAGGTATCGATCCCACATTTACCCTGTAGGTATCGATTCTATGATCTACTACCACACATATCACTTATCCTGTAAGTATCGATTCTATGAACTACTACCACACATATCACTTACCCTGTAGGTATCGATCCCACATTTACCCTGTACGTATCGATTCTATGAACTACTACCACACATATCACTTACCCTGTAGGTATCGATCCCACATTTACCCTGTACGTATCGATTCTATGATCTACTACCACACATATCACATACCCTGTAGGTATCGATCCCACATTTACCCTGTAGGTATCGATTCTATGATCTACTACCACACATATCACATACCCTATAGGTATCGATTCTATGATCTACTACCACACATATCACTGACCCTGTAGGTATCGATCCCACGTTTACCCTGTAGGTATCGATTCTATGATCTACTACCACACATATCACATACCCTATAGGTATCGATTCTATGATCTACTACCACACATATCACTTACCCTGTAGGTATCGATCCCACGTTTACCCTGTAGGTATCGATTCTATGATCTACTACCACACATATCACTTACCCTGTAGGTATCGATTCTATGATCTACTACCACACATATCACTTACCCTGTAGGTATCGATCCCACATTTACCCTGTAGGTATCGATTCTATGATCTACTACCACACATATCACATTCCCATGTAGGTATCGATTCTATGATCTACTACCACACATATCACTTACCCTGTAGGTATCGATCACACATTTACCCTGTAGGTATCGATTCTATGATCTACTACCACACATATCACTTACCCTGTAGGTATCGATCCCACATTTACCCTGTAGGTATCGATTCTATGATCTACTACCACACATATCACATACCCTGTAGGTATCGATCCCACATTTACCCTGTAGGTATCGATTCTATGATCTACTACCACACATATCACATACCCTATAGGTATCGATTCTATGATCTACTACCACACATATCACTGACCCTGTAGGTATCGATCCCACGTTTACCCTGTAGGTATCGATTCTATGATCTACTACCACACATATCACTGACCCTGTAGGTATCGATCCCACGTTTACCCTGTAGGTATCGATTCTATGATCTACTACCACACATATCACATACCCTGTAGGTATCAATTCTATGAACTACTACCACACATATCACATACCCTGTAGGTATCGATCCCATGATTTATGCCTGTTGGCCTCCAAGTTCTTCTCTCGTATAATCTTCTTGAAGATAGCCTGATCGTAGGACGGTCCAGAGTGGATCATTATCCGCTTCATTTGGTGAAGCTGTCTGATAGACCTCCGCTCTGACTCGTATTTCTTAACACTCTCCTGAAATTATGGGATAGTTGTGTTGTGAGTTGAAATGGTGTTGATACATCTTTCTGAAAGTTTATCATCGTGCACAAGACACGTGGGGCAGATGAAGTAGATTACGTCTGCTTCAGAAGCCTCGGAATATAAGGGGATATTCCCAGCTAGCTTTTGATTTTCGATTTGGCGCCCGGGGCTTTTCCGTGAGTGCTATGGCAACTACGTTCGTTTTAAACTGTAGGATAAACTATGAATAAGATTGGGTGTTATAGTCACTTACTAAGTGGAATCAGGTAGTTTCGTCGGCGCTCCGGCAGGGTGTGATTTGGCGCCGAGGGCTATACTGTGAGCACTATGCTTTTATGTTTGTATTTAACTTTGTGTTTATGTTCAGCGTTATTGTTTGCGCTTAGTTTTGCGTTAGTGTTTGCGTTGTGTTAGTGATAGTGTTTTGCGTTTCTAATTGCGGTAGAGTTTGCATTTTTGTTTGTGTTTAAGTTTGTGTTTGCTTTTGTATTTGCCGTTATGTTGTGCTTTTCTTTGCCTTGCGGTTTTTTTTGCGTTCGCTTTTCTATTTGCGTTTGTTTTTGTGTTTGTGTTTGCGTTTTGTTGTTGGGTTTGGGTTTGTGTTTTCGTTTGTGTTTGTGTTTACCTTTGTGTTTGTTTTTGTGTTTTCGTTTATGTTTGTTTTTGCGTTTTTGTTCCGGTTTGATCTTTGGTTTGTGTTTGTGATTACGTTTATGTTTTGGTTTTGTTTGCTTGTGGGTAGGGTTAATTTGAAATTTAATATAGATTTCCTAAACTCGTGTAATGCCGGGTATATGCTGCTTAATAAACACACAAACTAAGGCCAATGCAGGGCCTAGCAGGGACGGCTAGTCTATTACATACAGTTAATTATTCCACTCTAACCTGTATTGATTGTATCAGCTGGTTCGGTCGAGTCTTCTTCTTTGATGGCTTCTCTTGTTCATCTTCGGTTTCATCAGCATCTGTATAACTCTCATCCTCCCTGATATACATATCAAATTATATTATATCTATAATATAACGCTGGTGGTAGTGTGTCAGTCAGTCATCGATATATTTTGGAACCATAAAAGTAAACATCGGACCATGCAGTGCTTTTCAGTGCATCGCATTGTCTTATTATAAGTATTAGAGTATGGTTTGTTTATATAACGACTTAAATTTATTTTATAGTTGCCACTGTTTTTACTCTTTTGCATTACGTAAAGAAAATATTAGATTGCTAAAACATATTAAAAGAATCAATGTCAAATATCATTTCCGTTTAGATTCCTAGAAAAATTGGATACATTTTTATAGCGTTAGGGTAAAAAAACGAATTAATTCAACTTTTTTGTTTGTAATTTTGACTAGGGAGGTAATTGAAAAATAAATTCAACTCACTCTCAATAATTTAAGTTAATTATTTTTATTACTACCGCATTGATTATTATATGTTAAGGTTCATAATTAAAATAGAAAAATGTTAAGATTATTTATATTATTTTCTAATTGGTCTATAATCTCAAAATCACTATTTTTTGTTTTTGTTTTTCGGTGTTATTAAAATAGATGGTGAAATAAAATTTATAGAGAATGGTGGAAAGGCTCTTTGTGTTGTGTTTGTGTTGTGTTTAGTTTTGTTCTGTTTCCAAGTTGGTACATTTTAAAAAAATTCACAGTGGCGGAGCACGGGTATGCAGCTATTATATATATATATATATATATATATATATATATATATATATATGTATATATATATATATATATATATATATATATATATATATATATATATATATAATATTTCTTTGAGTCGTCGCTGTCTGGTCAACAAACTTAATTATTTTCACATTATTGTTAAACTGTTACACGCTCTAAATTCATTTTTTGTACTTTAAAAAAACCCATCAAAATACAGCGGTGAAGAGAACATATTAAAATGACCAATTTACCTCTGGTTTTTACTAGCATTGTTCCCGTCTGTGTCCACGTCATCATAACTGCCGGCGGCTCGGTCATTATTCCGGAGAGACTTCCGGCTTGATTTCGGACTAGCTGACCGGCGCTGGGAGCGTGCACTAGCAGGGGCGGGACTTCTGGATCCCGCACTCTTACGAGGGTTTGTGGAACTAGACATCCGGGGTCTTCTCTCGTGTCCAGCGTCCTCGGATCGCCATCTTGGTTTGGCCTTTGCTGCAGAATTTGCGCGGTTTTCTTTGTATTGCGCTTCCTCCGATTTTGTTTTTGCTGATTTTCGATTGTTCACTGAAGAATTATCACGAGCTATAGAGTCTTGGCTGTTATTTTGGCTTTCTGTATACGTCTGGGCTAGAGATTGTTTGTTTTTTGTGTTCTTCCTCAAAGGAACAGGTTCGACTGAGTTATTCCGATGCGTGGACGAGTTTTTATTGTTTTTATCGGTGTTGGTGTTATCCATGGTGTGTTTAGACGTGGGTGCTGTTATAAGTTCCGAAGGAGGTTTCGGGGAATGTTGATTTGATCTTTCCTCTCGACACTCGGTTAATGTTTGTGAATTTGTTTTTTTAGGTTTTCGAGGAGATTTGGAAGGAGCCGGTGATCTATCGGGAGCGTCTTTAGATTTTTCAAAGGACGGCGGTTCACTCTGAGCTATTTCCTCTTCTGTAGACAGACTTTTATACTGACCGGAGAACCCGTCGTCCGTAGAGGATTTAGTACTTTTGGAATCGTACAGCGAGTTCCGGCTGTGAATAGTCACGGCTTTTTGCCGGATGAATCTCCGGTCGTGCGACACGAGTGGTTTTTTAGCGGAGTTCCTTCCGCTGGTGATGATTTTCTTCAACGGCTTCTTCGGTTTTTTCCGCCGCGCGACGTCACTGCCGGAAGACTCGATGTCCGAGGTGTTGCCGTGGGAGGTGGATTTCTCCGAGGGCGTCTCACACTCGTCTGAATGGCTAGAGGATTTGGTTTTGATTGTCTTCTGCCGAGGCGCGTGGGTTAACTTCTCGGAGATTTGCGTAGACGTATCCGCGGTAAAAGTCTTTGTCGAACTTGTATTTATATCCTGACTCTTAGACTCGAGTTTCGTTGACTCCTGTTTGGGAAACGATCCGGCCTGCTCCGCGCCAGCTGTTTCGGAATCTCTGCTAGCTGGTTTTTCCTTGGAGGTTTGATCTCCAGCTTTTTCGGGGTCGATTCTTCCGGATCTCTTCCCAGAGGGCGTGGTGATCTGGGTACCCTTGTCGACGTATTTCGGCGTGTCCTTCTCTACGGCCAAAGTCTGATTCACCTCGCGTTGATCTTTCTCTTCCCCCAACTTCTCTTGGACGTCCGCCTTGCCCTCCGCGCTCGAAGTGCGAGAGGCGTTAAGCTTTTCAACCGTGGGCGTCCCAGAACTATCCGCACTCTGACGCTGCGCTGACCGGTGCTTCTTGTGATACCGGAAACGGGTCTGAATAACCTCAGCGGCGTGATCCACTACCTCACTTCCTGACCTGCCGTTGTGCGCGTACAGAAAGTCCTTGACCTCAGTATGACCTTTGAGAACAGCAGCGTCGTAAGGGGTGTAATATTTACCCTGAAACCAGGAAACATTTTTGTTACATTCAGCAGTGTGAGATCTATTCAAATAAAAGAGCGCGGAAAATCAATATTTGTCATTGGTTGCCTATAAAATTTAAAACTAACAAGAAATATTGATTTTTTTTTTCACATTAAAAATTCAAGACCTACGCATGTAAGAAACACATGTCAGCATATCCTTAGAATGATAAGATTGTGCTGGTTATTTTAAACACATAGACAGCGTTTATCTGAAATCTTTCAGTGTTTGGACATAGCGCCACATGACAGACATTTTTAAACACAGACCAATGTAATATATTATATGACGCTAGCATGCTACAAAAAACTTATATGACGCTTGAGTGCTACAAACTTATATGACGTTAGCATGCTACAAACTTATATAGCGGTAGAATGCTACAAACTTATATAACTGTAGAGTGCTACAAAATTATATGACGCTAAAGTGCTACAAACGTTTATGACGTTAGCATGCTACAAATTCATATAACACATAACAATGACGGCAAAAGTGTGGCGGCTATGCAATATATTGCAACGTTATAGCTGCATCTAGCGCTATTCTCTATAGCATGCTACAAATGTATACAACGCTAGAATGCTACATAGCATTCGAATGCTACAAACTTATATAACGCTATAATGATATATGGCACTAGAATTTTACAAACTTATATAACGGTAGAATGCCACATGACATTATTATTCTACAAACTGAGACATTAATTGAATACTACAAACATCATGACGCTAGAATACTTTAGATTTAAAAATGCTACAAACCTAAATGACACTAGAATGCTACAAATGTAAATGACACTTCAATGCTACAAACTCACATGACACTAGTATGCTACAATCTAACATGACGCTAGAATCCTACAATTCACACAAGGCAAGAGGGGACAGCGTACAAACAGTTCGAGGAGAACACGGCAGATAAAATCCATACACATACAACAAAATTGTTGCTTGTCCAAACAAGATTGAGGTTAAGATTAACACTACTAAATGTTGGTGTAGCTCTTTAACGCAAATTATTGTTTCGAAAAAAAGTTTATAGAAAAGAAAGAAATGTTATTAAACTTGAGACTACCAATACCATATCTAGAAATAACTTACAGAATTTGATTTTAAAAATATAGATAACACGTTTGATGTAAATAATTGACTTTAATTACATAGGGCAATGTATTTCAAAAGCACACCATAAACGTATTAAGGCATCAATTCATGATTTTAGTCGAATTTCTACTAAATTTCCTGGTCTTTCACTGTTCCTAAACATATTTTTGTGAGACTTACACTTTTTGTTGTGAATGTACATTTTATTTTATCCAAAACACTTTGGTGAAACCATGATTTTTTAACGTAACATAAATATTTGAAACAAACAAACAAAAACTAGTTTCTAGTTGGCGTCCCAAACATATGTACACATAGTCACAAGATAATTAAACCTTAACTTAACTTATGAGCACCGTATACACACAACTTACCAGCAAGAAGAAAACAAACAGCGACACGAAATCTCCTCGACCAGAAACACTTCGATTTCCACACACACAAAACAGGTATCCCCAAAGGGATTAGCGATAGGATTTTCACATTCAATCTGTGTCAATCTGATCCATACTATATCCCCCCTCCCCCCCCCCCCACACACACACACGTAAACACATATAAAGAACCGTAGGACTCGTAAACCCGTAAAGAAAACTCTTGGAGTTATTTCCCTTACTTTCTTTCCCCTGTCTTTAATGTCTAAATAGGCTTATTGTGGCTTGGTCTATGACTCGGAAATTTGTACGGCGGGGGCCGGACTGATAAGGTAATACAGGTGGGCATTAAACGACAATCACTTCTGCTGATAGTGTGTGATATGTGTGTATCTGTGTGGCAGTCCTAAGTGTTTGTGTGTGTGAGTGTGTCAGTTTATGTGTGTATGCAAGTTTTAGTGTATTTATGTATCGGTATGGGAAAGTGTCAGTCGGTTTTGACGGTGGCGTACGTTTTGTAAGCCAGTTTGTATAAAAAGAAATCAATTTGTTAATGTCTGTTTGTGTGCATTAATATATCAGTACGCTAGTAAAAGAGTCAATAGAGGTAGCATTAATATACACTTATATTGCCAATGTGTACATTTAGTCAATGTGTATATCTGTATACATTTGTAACTGTGTACGTTAATTGTGTATGCATTTATGGGTTTGGGTATGTCATTATGACTTAAATTTAGTATGCCAGTATTATATTAAATGAAGTCATTTTTGCTTTGCGTCATTATGTGCATATATATATATATATATACATATATATATATATATATATATATATATATATATATATATATATATATATATACATATATATATATATATATATATATATATATATATATATATATATATATATATATATATATATATATATATATATATATATAATTATGTTTCTAGGATAGTCTGTGTGTGTCTATACAGTGTTTTAACTAAGCAAGAATGTGTTTTTTAATCGTGTACACCATCTATATCTATTTTTGGAGTGTTTTAAAACAACATGTATGAATATTTAAGTGTGTATCTGTGTACACTTGCGCGTAAAGAAATGATCACAGTAAAACAAATGAATTAAACATCAGACCATTCTGAACAGACACAACCTAAACAAATCGATCGTGTCAAAGAAAACAAAATCAATACGTCTTTGATTTAGATCTAGCCGGTAGGTGCTAGGTATAGAAACACGTGACACGACCGAGAAAGGGAAACATTGATTCGCTGTGAACTTTGGAATGCGAATTTTATTTCATTGTAAAACACTACTACCTCATGCTGTAAATACCCACACTCAGTGGCGTAGCTACCGTAAAGCCAGCGTAAGCAAGGCATAGGGACCCAATGCAAATAGGGGCCCTTTTTCGAAAGTTTGAGGGGGGGGGGTGTGCAAATTGAAAGTCTGAGGGGGGGGGATGCAAATCGAAAGTTTGTCGCCGGGAAGGGTCGCTACGCCTCAGAGGGGCCCACTATCACTTTTTGCATAGGGGCCAAAAAATCCTAGCTACGCCACTGCCTACACTACCTATAATCTAACTACTTTTATTGCCTTCTAAATTTAAAAACTTTCATTACCTTAGTACTTACACTAGCTCATTATCTAAATATACTAATTCATTCTGTAACTACCTACACTACCTCATTCTTTTTAAATTCTTAACATTATTCTCTAAATATTTACTTTACAACATTCTCTTAAATGCTTACATAACCTAACTATTAAAATACTTACTTTATCCCATTCTGTAACTACCTACATTACTTGATCTTCTAACTAAACTACGCTCACTATCTAATTCTCAACGTTCCATTACTAGTTGACTAGAATTACATCCCTTTATGTTATGGTCTTTCTTCTAGCAATATTACCTATCCATCCCACTATTCATTAACAGAATATACGATTCTCGACCCCCCACACCCACCCACCCTTGTTAAGCCTCTTTCACAACTGCAGGAATCTAAGTAATTTTACTATTCGTAGCCCTTTATCCCTGTCTACTTAAATACTAATTTAGACTAGGTAATGCTTATTAAACCAAAGTGGGTTTAAAAAAAATATGCTGGAATAATCAGTCTTTTAAAGAAAGCAAGCTTCACTGCCTTATTTATAGATGTCCCCAATAAATTCTGAGTTAGCTCCCTTTGAACAGACAGAGGTTGACTTCTCTGTATTTAAATTTATGAATCGCCAAATAAAAAACAAACATTGATCAGGTTCGAACAATGAAAAATGTCGTCAATGTTTCTTCGCTTGATATCCATTTATATACATAAACATTTTACGTGAAGGTACATTATATACCAAATAAACATACACATACCAAATTTAATCCTAGAACCAACACATGCAGGAATCTAAGCCTACACAAGATTTATGAAGATCTTTGAAATTAAACTTTATTATATGCTGACATGAAGATCTTTGACCTGGGGATAAGTTCTGATCTATGCTCTTAGTGAAAGATAAATGCATACTTTGTGACCAGTATCGATTTTTTTCATAATGAGTATTGCTGTTATGAGACGTAGTGCTACATGATTGGGGTAAGAAAGTTTAGACTGTTGAGAAAGTTCCATGAGGTCCACAAGAACAGTCACGGGAAGGGCCATAAGAAGCAGACGAATAATTGACTTGACCAGACAGACATGTAACCTATAGAACTCAACTTGTTGACCTGAACTAGTGACCTACACCACTGACCTTGTTGACCTCTGACCTACACAACCGACCTTGTTGACCTAACCCTTGACCTACACAACTGACATTGTTTACCTGTAACCTACACAAATGTTGACATGACCCTTGACCTACACAACTGACCTTGTGACATGACCCTTGACCTACACAACTGACCTTGTTTATCTGTGACCTACACAAATGACCTTGTTACCTGACATCTGACCTACACAACTGACCTTGTTGACCTCTGACCTACACAACTGACCTTATTGACCTGACCTGTGATATCCACAACTCAACTTGATGACCTAATTTGAGATACAGTTCAAGTTGTTGACCTGACCTTTGACCTAAACCACTGACCTGACCTTGTTGACCTCTGACCTACACAAGTGACCTTGTTGACCTGGTTTGTAACAGCTCACATTTTTTACCTGCCCTGTGACCTACACAGCTCACTCTGTTGACCTGATCTTTGACCTACACAATTAAACTTGTTAACCTGACATCTGACCTACAAAACTGACCTTGTGACATGACCCTTGACCTACACAACTGACCTTGTTGACATGACCTGTGACACAGCTCACTCTATTGACCTGACCTAGTGACCTCCACAACTGACCTTGTTGACATGACCTGTGACACAGCTTACTATATTGACCTGACCTAGTGACCTACACAACCGACCTAGTTGACCTGACCTAGTGACCTACACAACTGACCTAGTTGACCTGACCTTGACCTACTCAACTGACCTTGTTGACCTCTGACCTCCACAACTGACCTTGTTGACATCTGACCCCCCACAACTGACCTTGTTGACCTCTGACCCCCCACAACTGACCTTGTTGACCATGACAGAGTTGACGTTAGCGCCGTGCTCCAGCAGGACCCTGGCCAGCCAGATGTTGTTGGTGAGCGCCGCGATGTGCATGCACGTGCGACCCTCGTTGTTGCCGCCATTGACGGCCTTGACCTTGTCTTTGGCCAGTGACAGGAGAAACTGGACGACCTCTGAGGACGGGAAAAGTTTCACTGAACTCTCTCTCAGGCCCAGACAGGTCTTGATGGATACGGGCGGCCAGTTAAATTTTGTCGCACTCAGTGGCGTTTGCAGGGGGGGTTAGGGAGGGGGTCATAACCCCCCCATAGACCCCTCGGTATATATATATGTGACCTAGGCTAGTTGCATCTATCCTGTTCGCAACGCCCAATGTGACCTTTCCCGAGTCTATCCTGCCCGACAACGCCAATTGTAACGAGTTGAACCACTCATGCTACACAACATCGACTACAGTAGAAAGACTCGAAGATGCAGGTTCGCTATTGATCCTTTTATTACATGAATCAAGAAATGTTTCAATATAACACAATGAATCAACAGAGATGTTTCACAATAATAGTCTGAATCAACTGACCCCCTAACAGTCCTCACTAGGCTTCATATAACTGAATCCACATGTCTATTGTCCTTCTTAACACAATATAACCAACTTGAGTATGTCACACAGACTGACTGATCTAAAGCAAGCGACGACGACGGAAGAGAGAGAACGAGTCCTGCCGTGCCCTCCTATTTATGCCTTGTATCCGTACTCGTCTCCGTACTTGTATTCCTCCGTAATCGATACTTGTACTCGATCTCCGACCACCAGTTGCGTAGTTCAAACGTACAGACCGTAAAATAACATCTGCGTCCTATCCATCAAAGTTGACAGGCCGTCTGAATACCGTTTCCCAAAATAGCACGCCTTGGCTTTGAGGTTGTTATCAGCCCGACCCAATAAGCCACCTGTTATCGGTTGCATCAGACCAACACCGTGTCTCGGCTTCTCGTTCGTTATCATTTGTAACTGGTAGTTAGGCCTACCCCAGTTACATCCACCCCTGCTTTTTTTGTGTGTTTTCAACCACAAACAACGCCTGGCAGGTGCACTTCCTAAATGTCCATCGCATCATCGTAAAAAAATGTATTGTTCCACTCACTATCCACGACGTTCCATTCGTATACGATTGACAGTTATACCTATTTCACATATCAACTGTCTCTACATCATCTTCCTGAGACACAAAACAGTTCTAGAATTCACATCCACCCTTTCCATTTGGTGCCTTCACCAGTTCACTTCTATAGCTCTTTGAACAGTCTGTTTTCATACCAGCGCGACCATGAAAGAATTGATGGTTGCTGACAAAAAATTTCGTATTCCTTCTGTTCCTTAAACTTCTCCGCGGACCACTTATCTGATGGTCTACTGTCTCTCTGCTTCTGGAGGGAACGGGATC
The DNA here is from genome assembly GCF_028476545.2 of Physella acuta. Lineage (NCBI taxonomy): Eukaryota > Metazoa > Mollusca > Gastropoda > Physidae > Physella > Physella acuta. The sequence goes on along the minus strand of NW_026733848.1, from coordinate 106,902 downwards.
CTCTTTGTTGCCGTTATCCTCCACTTGTGTATCGCGGTTGTTCTGATGATGGTGATATGGTTCCGGGATGGGTATGTGAATTACCGTTATAGTTTCCGGTTCCCTAATTGTCTTGGATTTCCTTGTGTGTACTTGCTCTTCTTGCCTATTCCAATATTTCTTTAATTGAGCAATATTCGCCCACCGATCCGGTTTGGCGTGATCGATGGGTCTTATCTTAAAGGGGCCACCTGCTGCTTTAGGCATCTCCACGACTTGCCATATCTCCTGTCCCCAGAGATCGTGGATTTTGTTTCTGCCTAACGGGTGGCTACGCAGTACTACCCTGTCATTCAGTTTGAGTGGCGGGTCCTTCGTCTGTATCGGCGGTTCCCTTCGCCGAGATTCATGTTCTAGTCTTTCCTGTACTACCCTGTACATTTCTCTAATTCTTCTCATATGTTCATTCACATATTCCAGTGCGGTGTATGAGCCAGTCATACTCTCCCTTTTTCCTAGGAACAAATCAAGAGGGAGTCGAGCCTCTCGTCCGAACAGCAACATGTATGGCGAAAAGCCGGTTGTGGCATGTGGTGTGCAGTTGTATAGATATACCAGCTCTGGGAGAAAATCAGGCCAACGTTTTTTCTGTTCAGGTTCTAGCGTACGCAGCAAATCATGCATGCTGCGGTTGAACCGTTCACACTGTCCGTTTCCTTTCGGATTAAATGTGGTTGTTCTAGATTTGTTGATCCCGTAGTGGCTGCACAGTTGGTTAATTACTTCTGACTCGAAAGCCCTTCCTTGGTCAGAATGTAATTGTCTTGGTATGCCATATTTGATGAACCAATGTTCTAATAAGACCTTTGCCACTGTTTTGGCAGTCTGATCACGTGTGGGCACCGCCACAGTCCATTTGGTGAATACATCAGTCATTACCAACACATGTTCCGTCCCATCCGATGATTGCTCCAACGACGTAAAGTCCATCGCCACAATCTCTAGTGGTTTTGTCGCTAATAGGTGTCCTGATGGCTGTCTCATTTTGACAACTGGCATTTTCGCATGCTGACACCTCACACAAGCCTCACAATGGCGTTTGACCTCCATTTCCATATTGGGCCAGTAACACCTCCGTCGTAAAATTTTGTGCGTCCTGTCCTGACCCTGGTGTCCTGCCCTGTCATGTGCCAACCTTAGCACTTCTTCTCGTAATTGTCCCGGCACCACCACCTGGTGTATTGTGCCATCAATTTGGTCATGAATTCTCCGCATGAGAACACCATCCTTTATACTGAGACGGTTCCACTGACTCAGTATTTTCTTTGTTTCTCGACCAAATTGTTCTCTTTCCCTTCTTCCTGGGAATTTTTGTTCCTGGACGTATTTCAATAGCGGTTGTAAGCCACTATCCGTTCTCTGGGCATCTCTTATCTTTTTGTGATTAAGGCAATTAAAATCACTACTGTCCATATGTTCGGGTTCCGTGGATATGTGCTCCACCCCGGTCTGCCCGTTCTGCATCACTTGTACCCCATGAGGGATATCTGTTGACGCTCTGACCTCACATATTCCTGTCAGTGTTTCCTCCTCATCACCCGGTCTCTCGTAAGGATTCCTTGATAAGGCGTCCGCATTGCCATTGGACCGCCCCGGGCGATACTTTATCTCTAGGTCAAAGAGTGCCAATTCTGCTGCCCATCGCTGTTCGATGGATCCCAACTTTGCTGTCTTTAGGTGACTCAAGGGGTTATTGTCAGTGTATACCACACATTTAGCACCTAATAGATAGTCCCTGAATTTCTCAGTCACAGCCCATTTTAATGTCAAAAGTTCTAGTTTCATGGCGCTGTAATTTGTCATGTTTCTCTCTGATCCCTTCAGAGCTCGACTGGCATACGCAATAACCCTGAAACCTTGCTTTTGTTGTTGTGATAGCACAGCTCCCAGGCCTTTAGAGCTGGCGTCAATTTCTAACCGAAATGGTTTGTCAAAGTCCGCGTATCCCAATATCGGTGCCTCTGTCAAAGCCTTTTTCAAGAGCTTAAACGAGTTCAGGCATTCATCAGTCCATAATTCACCTATCAGTTGTGTTTTACCTTTCTTTTTCTCCTTACTGTGTTTCTTTGTCATTTTGTTTACCAAGTCATGCAATGGTGCGGCAATTTTTGCAAAACCCGGCACAAATTTTCTATAATAGGAAGCAAAGCCCAAGAATGACCTGACCTCTACCGTAGTTGTTGGTTGTTTCCATTCTTTAACAGCTGCAATTTTATCTGGGTCAGTGGCGATGCCATCCGACGAAATCACGTAACCCAAAAAATGTACCGATTTCAAACCAAAGCAGCATTTGTCTGGGTTCAGCTTTACTCCTATCTCCCTAAGACGGAGAAACACTTGTTCTAATCTTTTTAGATGGTCCTCCCAAGTTTTTGAGTAAACTAGAATATCATCCAAATACACCAACATTATTTGAAATAGAAAGTCACTCATAGCACTCTGCATTACTCGCTGGAATGTAGCAGGTGCATTAGTTAGACCAAACGGCATACGGGTCCACTCGTACAGTCGCAGTGGAGAAATAAATGCAGTTTTATGTTGATCGTTGGGGTGCATGGCCACTTGGTGGTAGCCACTAGCCAAATCCAAGGTAGAAAAAAATCTTGCTCCTCCCAACGCATCAAGACATTCATCAATACGAGGCAAGGGGAATGCATCCCTTCTTGTGATATTGTTCAATTTCCGGTAATCACAACACAGTCTTATCTCCCCTGACTTCTTTTTTACCACTACAATCGGTGCCGCATATGGGCTCGTACTGGTTGTAATAATTCCCTTTTTTAGTAGATCGTTCAGGTGTGCTTTCACCGCAGAGTAGTGACTTGGTGGCAATCTTCGATAAGGTTGCGCCACCGGCTTGTCTTGTAGTAAGGGTATCTGGTGTTTTATTACTTCCGTGTACCCCAAATCACCCTCATACGAGGCAAATATATCACTGTATTTCTTCAGCAATTCATTTAGTTTTGGGTCCTCAGTTTCCGGGAATGTATATGATCGGCCATCTTCTTTCATCACCTCGGCCGTCACATTGACCGACCTAATTGTTACTTCATTACTACTGGTATTGATCAGTTCGATGCACTGTGCCGACCGTTGTACCTCGACGTTCTGTGGTACTCCTACCAGAGTATTAGGCGGTATAAAAATTTCTTCATCCAAAACATTTGCCACTAATCCTTGAACTAGTCCATTTTCCGCTGATGTGTATGTCCGCAGTAACACGACGCCTGCCCTCAGTGCGGCGCCACATGGTTCTATCATCACATCACCATTCACACTTCTATCACCAATTTTTAATGTGATTGCCTTGACCGTGTTTGCCGGGACTGATATCCTTCCTCTGGTCTTGGCAAACCTGGCCAACTTGGATCCCCGACCTGGTGTGGTCGATCCGACAATATTTGTAAGAAATTCTGGCAACTGGCCAAGAATATTCATGCCCAACAGGCAAGGTATATTTGACACATTTGTCTCTAGGTTGTGTTTCGTAACGAACACCCCAACCTGCTTCAACCTATGTCCTGCCACCACGACATCCGCCAGAAAATAACCACAGTATGGAATGGTTAGTCCATTAGCTGCCGTCAGGCGCATGCATGTGTCAGACCTCAACCTATGGTCTTTTCCTTTCATCCATTTGGTGTAAAAATTTTCCGTGATCGTCGTCACCTGGGAGCCTGTATCCACAATTGCCTTCACCGCGATGTCCCCAATCGTAATCACCATTTCAGGACAGACTCCCATCATTTTGCTTCTTGGGCCATACCCTCGCCCCTCTGTAGCCTGGCCCTGCCTTACAGAGGACGACCGTTTCCCTGGCAGTACCGTGCCATATGTCCGGGTTGTGAACAAGACAAACAAATTGGTCGACCGTCGGCCGTCCATTGGAGTTGGTGGCTTGGCCGGACGCGGCCGTCCAACCCGTCCCTGTTTTGTCCCGTTCTTTTCCCGATTCTCAGCTGTTGACCTGCTTTCTAACCTTTCCAAACGTTGGTCAACCTTATCTATGTGGGCCAACAGTTGAGCCATCATGGTCTCCATCGTGTCGGCCCCTGTGGGTGGGGATTGTCTCTGTTCAGGTACAGAAACTTTGTCCACCGAACAGTTCGATTGGTCCTCATCCTCGGACCTGCGGATCGCTGAGTTCCTGACCTGGAGGAAGGTCAACTGCGGTTCTTTGTGGACCTCCTCTTTCAACTCTCTTCTTAGGATCGGGGTTGCCAGCCCCTCAATGAAATGGTCCCTCAGTAGGCGTACATCAATGTCCGGTGTTTTGACCTTTACCGAATCAAAGGCACTGTTCATCCGGTGTGAGTACTCCATCACACTCTCCGCCAATCTCTGCCTCAAGCCTACGAACCCTGCCAGCAGTTGCGATCCCGACCGTCTCTCCCCAAAGGTCTCCATAATCAGATCCAGCACCTTATCCGGATCTGATTGGATGGTTTTATCGTGGCATTTGACCTCTGCCCTAACCGTCTCTCCTATGCTGCCCATCAGCAGTCTTAATCTTTCCTCTGGTGACATGCCTCTCGAGGCCCAGGCCGCTTTGACCTCTTCACTGAACCTGTTGGTTAAAGTGGGATCCCCGTCCCCGTAAAATTTGTTAATGTGGGACTCTCTGGGTAGGACCACTATATGGGTCTGCTTCTCGTCCAGAGTAGACATTTTATTCCGTAAGTAAAACAAAAGAGTTCTTTCTTACCGTGTGTATATGAAAAAATTTTCCTCGTTCCTCAATTTTCACAGTTCCTGAATGTCCGAATTCACATACACACAAAACACAGTTATGCACAAGGTTGACTATGGGTGCCTAAATCGGCAAGTCTAGTTTAATTCATCCTGCTCGACGACGCCAAATGTGACCTAGGCTAGTTGCATCTATCCTGTTCGCAACGCCCAATGTGACCTTTCCCGAGTCTATCCTGCCCGACAACGCCAATTGTAACGAGTTGAACCACTCATGCTACACAACATCGACTACAGTAGAAAGACTCGAAGATGCAGGTTCGCTATTGATCCTTTTATTACATGAATCAAGAAATGTTTCAATATAACACAATGAATCAACAGAGATGTTTCACAATAATAGTCTGAATCAACTGACCCCCTAACAGTCCTCACTAGGCTTCATATAACTGAATCCACATGTCTATTGTCCTTCTTAACACAATATAACCAACTTGAGTATGTCACACAGACTGACTGATCTAAAGCAAGCGACGACGACGGAAGAGAGAGAACGAGTCCTGCCGTGCCCTCCTATTTATGCCTTGTATCCGTACTCGTCTCCGTACTTGTATTCCTCCGTAATCGATACTTGTACTCGATCTCCGACCACCAGTTGCGTAGTTCAAACGTACAGACCGTAAAATAACATCTGCGTCCTATCCATCAAAGTTGACAGGCCGTCTGAATACCGTTTCCCAAAATAGCACGCCTTGGCTTTGAGGTTGTTATCAGCCCGACCCAATAAGCCACCTGTTATCGGTTGCATCAGACCAACACCGTGTCTCGGCTTCTCGTTCGTTATCATTTGTAACTGGTAGTTAGGCCTACCCCAGTTACATATATATAAAGTATGAGGGGGGGGGGGTGCAAATCGAAAGTTTGTGGGGGGGGGGAGCAAATCGAAAGTTTGAGGGGGGGGGTTCAAATCGAAAGTTTGAGGGGGAAAATTATTTATATTTCGTGATAATGTAACACAAATGGGTTGTGTCTACGGGTCCAAACCCCCGCGTTGTAACGCCACTGCCTACCTATGTGTCCAGACTGTCCGCACCCCACCTCGCCCCTGCCTTGTGACGCCACTGCCTAGCTATGTGTCCATAATGTCACCCCCCCCCGCCCCCGCCTTGTGACGCCACTGCCTACCTATGTGTCCAGACTGTGCCGCCTCGTGGATCGGCTCGTCCCCCTTGAGGTTCCTGACCCACAGATCGACGTTGTGCTGTTTCAAGACCTCCAGCGCCTCTGTGGACCCGCTGACCGTGGCACAGTGGACGACCCTGAGGAGAGGTCAGAATAGCGACCGTTAGACTGGGGGGGGGGGGGTCAGAACAGCGACCGTTAGACTGGGGAGAGGTCAGAACAGCGACCGTTAGACTGGTGAGAGATCAGAACAGCGACCGTTAGATTGGGGAGAGGTCAGAACAGCGACCGTTAGTCTGGGGACAGGTCGGAACAGCGACCGTTAGACTGGGGAGAGGTCAGAACAGCGACCGTTAGACGGGGGAGAGGTCGGAACAGCGACCGTTAGATTGGAGGAGGGGAGGTCAGAACAGCGACCGTTAGTCTGGGGACAGGTCGGAACAGCGACCGTTAGATTGGGGAGAGGTCAGAACAGCGACCGTTAGTCTGGGGACAGGTCGGAACAGCGACCGTTAGACTGGGGGAGGGGAGGTCAGAACAGCGACCGTTAGACTGGGGAGAGGTCAGAACAGCGACCGTTAGTCTGGGGACAGGTCGGAACAGCGACCGTTAGACTGGGGAGAGGTCGGAACAGCGACCGTTAGACTGGGGGAGGGGAGGTCAGAACAGCGACCGTTAGAGTGGGGAGAGGTCAGAACAGCGACCGTTAGAGTGGGGGGGGAGGTCAGAACAGCGACCGTTAGAGTGGGGAGAGGTCAGAACAGCGACCGTTAGAGTGGGGGGGGGAGGTCAGAACAGCGACCGTTAGACTGGGGGGGGGGAGGTCAGAACAGCGACCGTTAGACTGGGGTGGGAGGTCAGAACAGCGACCGTTAGACTGGGGAGAGGTTAGAACAGCGACCGTTAGACTGGGGAGAGGTCAGAACAGCGACCGTTAGACTGGGGAGAGGTCGGAACAGCGACCATTAGACTGGGGGAGAGGTCAGAACAGCGACCGTTAGACTGGGGAGAGGTTAGAACAGCGACCGTTAGACTGGGGAGAGGTCAGAACAGCGACCGTTAGACGGGGGAGAGGTCAGAACAGCGACCATTAGACTGGGGGAGAGGTCAGAACAGCGACCGTTAGACTGGGGAGAGGTTAGAACAGCGACCGTTAGACTGGGGAGAGGTCAGAACAGCGACCGTTAGACTGAGGAGAGGTCAGAACAGCGACCGTTAGACTGGGGAGAGGTCAGAACAGCGACCGTTAGACTGGGGAGAGGTCAGAACAGCGACCGTTAGACTGGGGAGAGGTCAGAACAGCGACCGTTAGACTGGGGAGAGGTCAGAACAGCGACCGTTAGACGGGGGAGAGGTCAGAACAGCGACCGTTAGATGGGGAGAGGTCAGAACAACGACCGTTAGACTGAGGGGGGAGGTCAGAACAGCGACCATTAGACCGAAAGTAATCAGGTGTTCGAGGTTCATGGGGCAAGTGAAGTAGAGTTCACCTGTTTCTATGACCTCGGAATTTTAAGAGATAGTGAATCAAGTGTTCATTGGAGTTAAAAAACCATTAAAAAACAATTTTTCCCAGTTTTGAATAAGACCTATAACAAAAATTTAGCCAATGTTTATATCCCACCCTGAGGTCTGGAGTCATCATTTAAAATGAAGTTATAAAATTTAACCCCTAAAATAACATACATAAAATTTTTTTTTCATAAAAAACGTTTTAATAACAAGCTTTTATGTAATGATGCACTAGAAAGTAGAAAATAAATTATACACTACTATTTAAATTACTATAAAGAAAATCATGGGTCACTTTAGTACTTTAGTACCTATTGGATACCTTTACTAATATTTGAGAAGAGACCCACGCTTTTCTTTATAGTAATTTAAATAGTAGTGTATAATTTATTTTCTACTTTTTAGTGCATCATTACATAAAAGCTTGTTATTAAAACGTTTTTTATGAAATTTTTTTTCAGTACTTTACATGTTTTATTTACAATAGTGTTACATGACTAAAAACCATTGCGCGTCTATTGAACGTGATGGCGCAGCTATTAAACCTGATGGCGCAGCTATTGAACGTGATGACGCGTGTGGTGTGGTTGGATAGACATGCCTACTAATTCGGTCCAAATTTTAATTAATTCATAAAAAATTAATTAGGCATCCAATTAAGTCAAATTTAATTTCAGATTGCATTGTCTTCATGTCTTGACCCACGTGTCAAATGTGAATCGTATCGGTCAAGTAGAACTGTCCGAATTTTCTCTCCGGCGTTTCGATCTAGACAGACAGAGGAAGTGAGTTAAATAAAAGCTTGTAAAGAGGAAGTTAGTTAAATAAAAGCTTGTAAAGAGGAAGTGAGTTAAATAAAAGCTTGTAAAAAAGTTATAAAACTAATAAATTCAAAAGAAGCCATAACAATAACATACCTCGGAAAAAAAGTTATAAAAAAACCTAAATTTTTATCAAAGTTATAAAATAACAAATTCGAAACACAATTATAAATTAATGTAAATTCAAAAGTTATATAAAGGAAAGTTTTAAAAAATAATATAAATTCTATAGAAAGTTACTATATTTTCAAGTACTTTTTAAGGAAAATCAAAATGTACTTTATCTGACATTGTTTACCATACCTCTTCCCATTCCCATTCTCTATTGTAACATCGTAACGAAGATTCCCCCCCCCCCCCCTCCACCATTCATCTTAGCAGTGTTTCTTCCAGACTTTTTTCTCCGGGGGTGCACTAGCAATTTTCGGGGGGGAGGGGGGGGAGGGGGGTGTGGACAACAATTCCCGGGGAGGGGGGGGCGGACACTGTCAAAAGTATATATTTTCTATATAAATTCCATTTCGTTCGGGGAGGGGGGTGGTATACTTTTTCGGTAGAAGAGATGCCTGGAAGAAACTCTGCATATTAACCTTTATGAAAATAAGAAATCCAATAAAGTTATTATTTGTCCGTTTTTAGTGTTACCTGCCTGTCAGTGAACATAATTGATATGATTTCGTTAAAAGTTTGAACACTTTTAATTTCTGTGACTGGACTGAGTGTGTTGGGTGTGAGCTGTTACGTCACACGCCGAACGGTCGACCTAGTGTACTCACTTACGGCCGCGTGTGTCCGTGTGCATGACGTCAGCACCCAGCTGCAGCAGCGCCCTCATGCAGTCGACGTGGGCGAGGGTGGTGGCGTAGAACAGGGGAGTGCACTGGTTCTTGTCCACGGGATCCACTAGGGCCCTGAACATGGATTTTATGCATTAACACGCGAGCTTTCTTTTCCCGATGACAAGAATTAATTATAGAACAACCAGGATGTTGTTGTTCAGTTCGGCTTAGTGTTTGATGGATTTTTTGAGACATTACTCTAACGGTAGAGAGCTGGCCTGCTAACCCGAAAGTCTCGTGTTCGAATCCGGGTTCAAGTCAGTAGACCGTCCCTGAGTCCACCCAACTCTGATGGGTACCTAACTCACGTTAGGGAAAGTTAAGGCGGCTGGGCATAGTGCTGACCACGCTATCTCTTCATATGCCGAGGTCGCAGAAACAAGTGAACTCTACTTCACTTGCCCTATAGACCATCATGTTTGAAAATTGGAACTGTACAATACAAGCCATAAAAGAAGACACTGAACAGTCTAAAACTCCAAAAGGCAAGAGTTCACATACAATATGCGGTCACATAAACCTGCTTGCTTCTCAGTATCAGCAAAACATTATTTGCTTGGGTAAGGGGGAGACACCACAGGAAAATAAACCTTTGTAAAAAAAAAATGCATGCTTAATGGTGTTAATACACTAATAAATTAATAGTGTTTTGTCTATAAAAAAAATTATCACCAATTATTTTCTTTTATTTCATTTTAATTTATAAAGTTTATCAAGGCCTTCTTACATTTTAACATTTTTCTTTTGATATCAAGATAGGACGTGGCCATTTATCTTAAGATGACTTTAAGGTTCATATCGGCTTAAATATGCTTTTACATTAAACAGCGTAGTCAAAAGAAAATGGAAAAACTAAGAATGTAAGACGTTACAGAAAGAAAGAAAGAAACAAAAAGTCTTACGAGGAGTGGCTATTTATCTTAAAACTAGGCATGCTGCCCAGCTTCGCTTGGGCTTTCAAAAACATTGAGAATTTGAATGCTTAATTAATTCGCCCGAGGGTCGGTCTACGACCTCAGGAGTTATGAAGAGGTTCCTACGTGGACAAATTTTTTTCGATTTATAGCTCATATAAGGCGCCGGTCAGTCGAGGTCTGTTTTGACCCCCTCATCGTAGACCTTTAGGCCAACCGGCACCGTCCCCCGTGTTCTGTCGCCCCAAGGCAAAATCCTGTCTAATTTGAAGCGCCTGCGGCGCCGGGAAGTGCCCGATGTCGGGCACCCGACAACTTTGCTTCATATATTATAGGGATTAGCAAATTGCATAGATAAACAAAGATTTCCAAAGTAGTTCTTTTCTTTATAGTCTAAAATAGGAAGATTCACATATATATAAAATTTTTTTTTTTAAAAATTAGGTTTTAAAATATGGAGAATAAAAGAAGTGTTTAAAACAATAACTTACACGAATATGCCTATTTTTTCAAATTATTTTTTTTACCCAAAATTAGCCAGTTTCATTGCTAAACAAACAAAGATTTCTATAAAATATTTAAGTCCTGAAAAAGTTTATTTCAGAAATTTATTTTTGGAATAGATTCTACAGTAGATATAGTCTAAATCTAGATCTAGAATAGATCTTAGAGACGTAGCGTCTACGTCAAGTTTTTGCGTAGATTTAGATCTAGTCTAGATCTAGAATCCAAATAGATAAAATAATTTTTTAAGTTTAGGCCGAGAATATCGTATTGTATACATTTCATAGCGTACATTAATATTTGAATGAAATAGTTCATTTCTTTTTATTCTAAACTCGGAAGATGACGTCATCAATTTCGTGCTCTTTTTTTAGTGTAAACAATAAGCGACGTCCTTGTTAAATGTGTTCTTGTCCCACGTCTAAACACTTTTCCGGTTGCATAAATAAAATTATTTTTCTACATTCGAACACGCCTTTATTTTTTATTTTTCTTCTTTAAATAAAATTGTGGTTATACATTTAAAACATCTAACATATTATTTTCAACAAAAGTCCGAATAAAGTTCTCGATATATCGCTGTAGATCCTGACGTGATGTCCGGCGAAAATATTTTGCGGACAGACAGACAGAGAGAGAGAGAGAGAGAGTGAGAGAGAGAGAGGGAGAGAGAGAGAGAGAGAGAGAGAGAGAGAGAGAGAGAGAGAGAGAGAGAGAGAGAGAGGGAGAGAGAAAGAGAGAGAAGTGCGCACGGGGTTTTTTATATATTAGGATAACTTTAAATACGCTTTAAACAGTATGGTCAAAAATGGAAGGACAAAGATTGTGAGACGTTTTCAGAGAGGAAGAAAGAAAAAAAACCTTACGAGCAGTGCTTGACCAGTGTCTCCACACATTCTGTGTGACCCCTGCTGGCCGCACAGTGCAAAGGTGAGAGGTCATCCTTGTCCGTGCGGTTGACGTCGGCGCCGTGCTGGAACAACAGCTTGCAGGCCTCGGAATTACCTGGGCGGTTCAAGGTCAAAATTGTTTGGGTGGTTCAAGGTCAAAATTATTCGGGTGGTTCAAGGTCAAATTATTTGGGAGGTTCAAGGTCAAAATTATTTGGGGGGGTTCAAGGTCAACACTATTTGGGTGGTTCAAGGTAAAAATTATTTGGGTGGTTCAATGTCAAAATTATTTGGGTGGTTCAAGGTCAAAATTATTTGGGTGGTTCAATGTCAAAATTATTTGGGTGGTTCAAGGTCAAAATTATTTCATGTATGAGAGGCACAGAGGTTTGTTGTGTGTTAGCTGAACGCCCTTTTAAGGATTTACTCCAAACTTAGCATTCAAATTCGGGACAGGAAGCAATAGTTAGTCCCCCCCCCCCAACACCGTGCATGAAAGAAACCTACCGCTATCCTTTCCATTAGCCAAAAGGGCAAAACCTAATGCTGTCCTTACAGTGCCATATAGCGATAATTAACCCCTGCTACACTGGTTGAATCCAACACTAGCATTCTGAATAGAGGCACCTAGCAAGAGAGGCGCTCACATAAGTAAAACCTCACGCTAGCATTCTATAGTTTAAGACGGCTGCATAGATTCTCTGCGACGGGTGGTCGAATGGGAGTGTGTTTGACTTGAAACTGCAGGATGCCCCTGAGTCTGCCCAGCTCTGATGGGTACCTGCCTTACGAGAGGGAAAGTAAAGGGCATAGAGCTGACCACATCATCCCTTCATATACCGAGGCCAATAATTCTACTTATCTGCTTAAATGGATCGCTAGTTCTAAAAGACGAATTTTTCTAGATTCTCACATCAATACTTGCCATGCTGATAAAGGGAGAAACACAAAACCGAGTCCGCTGGAAATGTGTGGTTGCAGCCCTTTGCTCTTCAGGGGCCACAAAGGAATGATGATGATGATAATAGGATTTTAAAAAATGACAAAGTCTAAGTCTAGTCACACCAAGTAAGACACGGGAGACAACCTACCAGCGCTAGCCGCCCAAATGACTGGAGTTCTCTTATCCTTGTCTTCGACTTCAGGCGACACCTGGTGCTCCAGCATCGTCTTCAGGATCTGCTGGCAGGCGTCGTCTGGTGGGCTGTCTGTGGAGAGGTAAGGGGTGGGGGGGGGGGGGTCGGGTTCATGTCAGTGCAGAACTATACAGTTGTACGCCAGTGTGTGAGTTTACAATTACGAGACATATTACCTAACTACGTTATGCGAGACATATTACCTAACCACGTTAAACGAGACATATTACCTAACTACGTTATACGAGACATATTACCTAAGTACGTTATGCGAGACATATTACCTAACTACGTTATACGAGACATATTACCTAATTACGTTATACGAGACATATTACCTAACTACGTTATACGAGACATATTACCTAAGTATGTTATACGAGACATATTACCTAACTACGTTATACGAGACATATTACCTAACTACGTTATACGAGACATATTACCTAACTACGTTATACGAGACATATTAACTAACTACGTTATACGAGACATATTACCTAACTACGTTATACGAGACATATTACCTAACTACGTTATACGAGACATATTACCTAACTACGTTATACGAGACATATTACCTAACTACGTTATACGAGACATATTAACTAACTACGTTATACGAGCCACATATTACCTAACTACGTTATACGAGACATATTACTTAACTACGTTATACGAGACATATTACCTAACTACGTTATACGAGACATATTACCTAACTACGTTATACGAGACATATTACCTAACTACGTTATACGAGACATATTACCTAATTACGTTATACGAGACATATTACCTAACTACGTTATACGAGACATATTACCTAAGTATGTTATACGAGACATATTACCTAACTACGTTATACGAGACATATTACCTAACTACGTTATACGAGACATATTACCTAACTACGTTATACGAGACATATTAACTAACTACGTTATACGAGACATATTACCTAACTACGTTATACGAGACATATTACCTAACTACGTTATACGAGACATATTACCTAACTACGTTATACGAGACATATTACCTAACTACGTTATACGAGACATATTAACTAACTACGTTATACGAGCCACATATTACCTAACTACGTTATACGAGACATATTACTTAACTACGTTATACGAGACATATTACCTAACTACGTTATACGAGACATATTACCTAACTACGTTATACGAGACATATTACCTAACTACGTTATACGAGACATATTACCTAACTACGTTATACGAGACATATTACTTAACTACGTTATACGAGACATATTACCTAACTACGTTATACGAGACATATTACCTAACTACGTTATACGAGACATATTACCTAACTACGTTATACGAGACATATTACCTAACTACGTTATACGAGACATATTACCTAACTACGTTATACGAGACATATTACCTAACTACGTTATACGAGACATATTACCTAACTACGTTATACGAGACATATTACCTAACTACGTTATACGAGACATATTACCTAAGTACGTTATACGAGACATATTACCTAACTACGTTATACGAGACATATTACCTAACTACGTTATACAAGACATATTACCTAACTACGTTATATGTAATGGAAGGGTTAAAAACATACAATAGAAAAAAACAAACCAAAATCGAACGCATTGCTACTATAATGGAAAGTAAACATATATTAGCAGTTTGAAATTTGCAAAATTGACAAAATCTAAATACCGTTTAAGAATTTGAAGATTCGCTACAATAGTAATAATTAGTCCTAATTATTTGTCGATTTGATTTATTGTTAGTGAAAAGTACAATTAAACCAAGAGTTGTGGTTCTTACTTGACGAGTCGTCGTCCTTGTTTTTTCTTGCCATCATCTGTGCTGCGTAGTGGATGGGGTAGGCGTGGTGTTTGTCGGGGGTGTTCAGTTCGGCCCCGTTCTCCAGTAGGACATTCAGGACATCAGAGTGACCACAGACTGAGTCAATAGGACATGGTCATTGTTAATTAAAAGCTTGAAGCAATAAGATCCAACAATTAATTATTTTTTAAGATCTATGAAGTTCACTGCTATAAGAACACTAAGTCAATTTAGTTATCTATTTCATGCAGGCTCAGACAGAAGAAGGAAAGTTAGCAATAATAGACAAAACTGAAATCTTTTCTCAATTTTTAAAAATCGTGACTACATTAAAATGTTTAAAATTGACCCGGTGTTCTAGTTTCATATAAGGCTGGTAATTAGGTCACCAACTAGTTCAATGGCTCATGCAGGTTTTATTGAGCCGTAGAACTGGTTGGTGACCTACTTACCAGCCCTATTGGTTAGCCATATACTTATGTCCGTGAACCATAATTCTATAGAAGTTTGGACATCTACAGGTCAAGTGTTAGTTTTACAAAGTTAACTTGGTCCAGATGTAGCACTACAGGTCTTCATGTGATTTGGTGCTTGGCCTTCATGTAATACTATAGGTGACGCCTGTATTTCACACCAGTATTTCTCACCTGTATTCGACACCTGTATTTGACACCTATATTTGACACCTGTATTTGACACCTGTATTTGAAACCTGTATTTGAAACCTGTATTCGACACCTGTATTCGACACCTTTTTGACACCTGTATTCGACACCTATATTTGACACCTGTATTTGACACCTGTATTTGAAACCTATATTTGACAGCTGTATTCGACACCTGTAATCGACACCTGTATTTGGCACCTGTATTCGACAACTGTATATGACACCTATATTATACACCTGAACTGTACACCTTACATCACTACTAACCTGTGGCCCAGTGCGTCATTGTATGTTTCTCATTGTCCACAGCTTTAAGATTAGCTCCCCTCTTCAGCAGAAGTTTGATCAGGGGGATGTTCCCAGCGATGACCGCCATATGCAATGGCGTCAGGCCCTCGTCGTCTGCTGAGGTGAGGAGGGAGGGGATGGACTTGAGGATGTACTCGGCACAGCTCGTGTCCGTGTTCTCGGCACAGTGGTGGAGGGCACAGCGCCGGAACCTGTCTTTGTTGGCCACTGGTGCCTGAATGTGTGCAGAGAGGTGGGGTTGTCTCAGGTTTTGGGTTTGATTAGGGTTAGGTCTTAGTGGGACTTAATTTAGGGTTTGGGTTAAGGCTCCTATATGTGTGAAGACAGGTGGGGTAATCTCAGGTTTTGTGTTTGATTAGGGTTAGGTCTGTGATGGGACTTAATTTAAGGTTTGGGTTAAGGCTCCTATATGTGTGAAGACAGGTGGGGTAATCTCAGGTTTTGGGTTTGATTAGGGTTAGGTCTATGGTGGGACTTAATTTAGGGCTTGGGTTAAGGCTCCTATATGTGTGTAGACAGGTGAGGCAATCTGAGACTTTGTGGTTAATATGAGTTAGGTCTATGATGGGACAGATTATGGTTTGGGTTAGTTTAAGGCACCTGTATGTTCTCAGAACAGGTATTCTCAGACTTTGTGTTTAATTAGAGTTAGGTCTACGATAAAACAGGTTAGGGTTTGGGTTAAAGTGCCTGTATGTGTACAGACAAGTGAGATAATCTCATGTTTTGTGTTTAATTAGGGTTAGGTCTAACTTAAGACACCTGAATGTGTGTAGACACGACAGGTATTCTTAGGCTTTGGATTAGATTTAGGTCTATGGTGGGAGAGATTAGGGTTTGTGTTAAAGTACCTGTATATGTACAGGCAGGTGAGATAATCTCATGTTTTGTGTTTAATAAGGGTTAGGTCTATGATGAGACAGATTAGGGTTTGGCTTAACTTAAATCTCCTGTATGTGTACTAGTGAGCACATCTCATATTTTGTGTTTAATTAGTGTGGGCTTAGGTTAGAGTTTGGCCGATTGGGTTAGGGATCCGAATAACGTTGACATTAAAAAGTTAAAAAGTTATATCAATATGTAGCTTATTACCATTAACCTAACATCCCTTTTTATAGAAGATTCCACTGTTGTGACATTATCCGACAATGGTATAACACATACAATGATTTATCTATTTAATCCACGCCCATCTTACCCCCGCCTCCACGAGCATGCGCAGTTGCGCGATGTTCCCATTCTGACAGGCCACGATGACGGGGCTGGCGCCCTCGCTGTCCTCCATGCGGAGCGCCCTCTCGGTGTCCTGGGTGCCGCGGGCTAGCACCAGCTCCAGGAAGGACGGCTCGTTGATGGCACAGCACCGGTGGACGATGTTGGTCTCCCGGTGGTCAGTTCTCGTCAGGTCCGCTCCATTGCTGGACAAACAGATGAGAATTCTTCCAGTTAGATGAAGTTCATAACTCAAAAACTTTAAATTTTAATTTTAGCTCAATGTGAGCTTTTAAATTTTAAATTCAAAACACTGTCCTATACTACACAATCAGTAAATTTTAACTACATATAACAAATCAAGCATTCTATTTTTCTAATCTAAGCGTAACTATGGATAATAAATTGGCGAAAGCGGTTATAATTCTAAACAACATAACTTATATTGGAGAGTAGTCAGAGTTTCTTCTTCCAGGCATCTCTTGGGGGGGGGGGGGGGGTTAGCCCCCCAAAAAAATTCCCCCCCCCCCCCCACGAACGAAATGAAATTTATATAATTTATATAGAAAATATATACTTTTAACAGTGTCCGCGCCCCCCCCCCCCCCGTAGAAAGTCTACCGCCCCCCCCCCCCAAAATTTCAAGTGCCTCCCCCCCCCCCCCCCCCTCGGAGAAAAAAGTCTGGAAGAAACACTGGGCGTAGTGTCCCATTCCGCGCCCGGGGCGAACTAGCAATTTTTCGCCTTCTCCCAATTTAAATATAGTTACTCGCATTGGCGTGTCTGTGAACACGATAACTTGAGTACCATTACAGCTAGGTTGTTGAAATTTCATATATAGGTAATATATCAAAGTTGTAGTTCTGTATCAGCGATTTTCGATAAACGGAAGTGGAAATTAATCTACTTTCAATTTGTCAAAAGCCTATAACTTGAGTACTGATTCAGATAGATAAATAAAATTTCACATGTAAGTAAACGAACTTATTCTCTGCCCTCTTTCAAATTTTGAGTTATTTCCGTTGACCCAAAGTACTAATTTACGCTATTTTCAATTTCTTAAAATACACATATAAATTTACAAAGTACTAATAATATTCTGCACAATTATACACATATTGTTTGGCGTTTACTTGGTGCGCAATTCTTTTTTTCTACGAGTAGTATATTAGGTCCCTTTTGGGTCGCATTTGGGTGGCGCAAAGGTTATATAGCAAAATACTCGGATCCGCAGGAACAATGACATATAGCAAAATACTCCCTAGGGTGGCGCAAAGACATATAGTAAAATACTCCACCATCTGGTGGTGGCGCAGGGTAGGGGATGGGGGTGGGGGGTGGAGAAGAGTGGGGTGGTGGGGGAGAGGGGGAGTGGTGGTGGTGGTGACCTGGGGGTGGTGGTGGTGGCGCAGCAAGGGGTTTGTTTATTTGATTTCTTTGTATGTATGTTTAATAGTAAACGGAGAGGGGTGTTGGTGGATGAGAGGGGAGTAATGATGGGTTTGAGGGTAGGGGTGTGCTAGTTGTACTTTGTGAATAACATCCATCAACCAGACACGTAACACCTGTTACGTATCGACCGCCCGCGAAGTTTTCAGGGCTGTGCGTTTTTTTAATGGGAATGTATTGATCGCACCCACGGGGCCATCACACCTAATTAAATCTTGTTATGCTTCACCGATTTTATGTGTTGTTCGCCGAAACGAACACAGCAGGCGTAATTTTAATGTATTTTTTAATTAGTTTTAATGAGTTTTTAAATTTTTAATTAATTTTTATTATCGAGTTACGTAATTTTAATGTGTTTTTTAATTAGTTTTAATGAGTTTTAAAAATTTTAATTAATTTTTTATAAACGAGTTACGTAATTTGATTATTTGTTTGAGTTTTTAAATTTTTTAATTAATTTTTATTATCGAGTTACGTAATTTAATTACTTTGATTGTATTTTTATTTTGTTTAATTTGTTTGTTTACTTGTTGTTTAATTTAATTACTTTGTTTATATTGTGTAATTTTTTATTAACGAGTTACGTAATTTGATTATTTGTTTACTTTTTAATTATTTTTATTTTGTTTATTTTTAATTTAATTTTATTTTATAATTAGTTAAATTATTATTAACTAGTTACGTAATTTGATTTTAATTACTTTTGTTTATTTATTTATTTATTTGATATATTTCTTTTCTTTGATGTATGGTATTTAAAATAAAAGACACTGTTTATTTGATTTTAAACGGATAGGGGTGTTGGTGGATGAGAGGGGGAGTAATGATGGGGTTTGAGGGTAGGGGTGCGTTAGCGTGTACTTTGTGAATAACACACATTAACCGGACACGTAACATCTGTTACGTATCGACCGCCCGCGAAGTTTTCCGGGCTGCGTGTTTTTAATGGGAATGTATTGATCGCACCCACTGGGCCATCACAGCATGATGTCCCACCTAATTAAATTTTTGTTATGCTTCACCGAGTTTCCCCCACTCGGTTGACAGGTTATGGTAATTTACGACGTACATTAAGTGGCTTTCCGCGAAGTACGTAGGTCATTATGCAACAGCTGTGTAATATCGATCGCATCCACTGACCATCACACCTAATTAAATTGGTCACACATCGTAAGTGTAGCGACATCGGTAACTATTCGCTTATAGCGAGGTCAGCGAAAACCGATCGATTTGTCAGCTCCGTGAAGCCCTTTAGGTAACAGCTGGTGCTGTAATTAGTCACGGCTCTTGGCTTTTTTCATTAGATTACAGCTGTCCATGAACTATGTTCACATATCGTACGCCCGGTCATTCTTTGATCAAATTAAAAATTTTTGTTTCCACATGTCCTACGAACCGTCCCTTGCTATGTATGAAAGATTAATGGTTGTAACTATTCGCTTATAGCGAGGGTCAACGAAAACAAAATATATTTAAGGGTCGGAATTTTCTTTCAACCAACGTTAAATCAGGTTTTGAGACGAAACGAGGTCTCGGTAGGTTCGTGCTTTTTAATAGGCGACAGGGGCGACTTAGTGCGTTGGTACGTAAGGTATGCGGGGGTAGACATGTTTTTTACAAGTCTGGAAAAGTAATTAAGTTTTTTATGACCGTTCCGATTTTCTTTTGATCTGACCACCATTTGACCACCCTGAGCCAGATAAATTTAACAAATGTTCAATACATAGTCGCTTATAGTAACATGGGTGAGGGGTGTAAGCAGGCGGGTGACGGTGTGAACAGGTGGTGGTAAGGTGGTGGTAAGGTGGTGGTAAGGTGGTGGTGGTGGTGGTGGTGGTGGTGGTGGTGGTAAGGTGGTGGTAAGGTGGTGCTAAATTTGTTTGGAGTAAAGGATATATAGTAAAAGATTCCACCACCTAAGTGAGGTGGATTTTAATTTTAATTTTTTTTATTTTATTTTTTTTTTTCATCATCTGTTAACTTTAAGGTTCTATAACTCTATTTATTTTAATACGTTTTTTGATTCAAATGAGTTTACCCCCCCCTAACGTAAGTACATGTAAAGAGGGATTTCCTATAGATCTGTAATGAATTAGGCCTTTTTGACTATGACTTGTTGCCCAGGTGTTGACATGATACACTTTTTTGAGATACATGTACACACATACACACACACACATACACACGTACACACACACACACACACACACACACACATGCGCGCGCGCGCGAAATTCATACTAGGTCGGTAAAGGCGGAGAGAACTTATAGGTATACATTATCATGGTGACAACAAAAGCGATCCTTATTTTATTTATATGAAAGCGTGTTTTCCAAAAAGTGTCACCATGCCGTTGTCATTTTCGCAGCGGGGTTTATTTTAAGTGCACCTCGTGCTCGCTTGTTTACATTTTAAAAGTCGTGTCGCGTGTCTTCCCTAATAGAGAAACGAGAGGAAAGACAACTGTTCTAAAATTAGAACACCCTTGTTTACAGCCACGAGTATCGTCCCTTGTGAAAAAATTCGCGTCAGAATCCTTAACTAAACAGTCAATTTCTTTAACAAGTTAAAAAATAATTTAGGAAGACAAGGGTTAACAACATTAGACGCCACCGTTTTTGTTTCCTGTGACGACAAGGCACAATACACTTTTGTATTTTATGTCTCAAGTAGAGGGGTGGGATATTTTTTCTTTGTAAGCGTGTTGTAAACAATAGGTAGAGGAAGCGATTACTAGATAAGAGGGGAGAGAACGTGACGTACATCGCGATATTTGAAAACATGGCGATGTTTAACCTCAACCAAAAAAGGCAATGAACCTAGAAGGAAGCCGAATATATATCTTAGTCTTGAAGCAGATTACCTTCCAATGTTCGCTTTAGTATTACAGTTTTCATCAAACTTCTTTTTGACTTGAACTTCTTTAATTTTTAAGAAAGTTTACTTATACATAATACATTACGTCTAATGACAATTTTTTTATTTTTACCACTCAATGTATTTTGTTTTTCTATATCTTACATTGTCATCTTAATTTTTGATCACCTTAGTAAAAATTTGCTTAAGATTATAAAATTCAAGTTTTAAAAAACAACAACGTTATAGTACGTCGTGTCAAATGACACACCGTTTAAAATGTCTACATTTAAAGTTCACCAAAATAATGACGTAAAATCTAAATATGATATGACGTTAGCATACATATCATTCAACCTAATCACTCTAAAGTACAAATCAATAATTTTTATTGATTAAGGGGCTGGGTGAGTTATTTTTATCACTATTCGCCCTTCCCCTTCCCTTTGTCCGCAACCCCTTTCCCCTTCTCCCATCCAACCCTGCGTCATCACACTAACCTCAATACCAACCGCTAGATACACAGACCGTACCACTACCCATTCTATTCCATTTAAGAGACAAAGGCTGTATGACAATCCTAAAGACAAATATTTATTCAACTAATATCGCAACCCCCTAGAAACCACTCCAACAGACTGAGATACATAACTTGTAGACACCACTCCTCGTTGAATATCTCTTGCACCCTACCTACATCATTAACTTTGTCCGCCGCCCTTGCCCCCGTCCCTAAACACCCGCTAGATAAACAGACCGTACCTCTACCCACACTATTACTTGGACAGACAAAGGCCAAAGTAACAGACAAACATTTATCCCCCTTCGTGACAACGTTCCCATCCAACTCCGAAACATCTATGTACCAATTTTGAAACCTGTCTTGTTGAAAACAAAGACCGTCCCACTCTAGTGTAGACTCTACCCTGACCAACTCCGAAACAGAGATTGTCCCCGTTTGAAACCTGCCTCGGTGAAAACAAAATCCTTCCCACTCTAGTATAGACTCGGCCCCTAACACTTCCAAAACAGACCTGTACTAACTTTGCAACCACCCTCGGTGAACATTTCACCGACCCTAGTATAGAGGCGGCCTCTATCAATCCCAAGACATGCATGTACCATCTTCGAAACCTATCTCGGTGAAAATTTCACCGATCGTCGTATGAACATTCCTAAACATGCATGTACCAACTCTGAAACCTACATCGGTGAAAACTTCACCGAGCCTAGTATAAACTCTACACCTACCGATTCCAAAACATGCATGTTCCGAGTTCAAAACCAACCTCGGTGAAAACTTCACCGACCTTAGTTTAACTCTACCTAACAATTCCAATGATGCATATACGAACTTTGTAACCTGCCTCGGTGAAAACACCCCCGTCCCTAGTCTGAACTCGGTTACCAACAATTTCAAAACATGCATGTTCCGAGTTCAAAACCAACCTTCACCGACACTAGTATGAACTCGGCTACCAACAATTCCTAAACATGCATGTGCCAACTTTGCAACCTGCCTCAGTGTTAGCAAAACTCCCCGACCCTAGTATGGACTCTACACCTACCGATTCCAAAACATGCATGTTCCGAGTTCAAAACCAACCTTCACCGACACTAGTATGAACTCGGCTACCAACAATTCCTAAACATGCATGTGCCAACTTTGCAACCTGCCTCAGTGTTAGCAAAACTCCCCGACCCTAGTATGGACTCTACACCTACCGATTCCAAAACATGCATGTTCCGAGTTCAAAACCAACCTCGGTGAAAACTTCACCGACCTTAGTTTAACTCTCCCTAACAATTCCAAAACATGCATGGTCTAGCTTCGAACCCTGCCTCGGTGAAAACATCACCGACTCGTGTATAAAATCTGTCCCAACCAACTCCAAACCTTCCCTGGGCACCCGAATAAAAATAACTCACCCAGCCCCTTAATCAATAAAAATTATTGATTTGTACTTTAGAGTGATTAGGTTGAATGATATGTATGCTAACGTCATATCATATTTAGATTTTACGTCATTATTTTGGTGAACTTTAAATGTAGACATTTTAAACGGTGTGTCATTTGACACGACGTACTATAACGTTGTTGTTTTTTAAAACTTGAATTTTATAATCTTAAGCAAATTTTTACTAAGGTGATCAAAAATTAAGATGACAATGTAAGATATAGAAAAACAAAATACATTGAGTGGTAAAAATAAAAAAAATTGTCATTAGACGTAATGTATTATGTATAAGTAAACTTTCTTAAAAATTAAAGAAGTTCAAGTCAAAAAGAAGTTTGATGAAAACTGTAATACTAAAGCGAACATGGGAAGGTAATCTGCTTCAAGACTAAGATATATATTCGTCTTCCTTCTAGGTTCATTGCCTTTTTTGGTTGAGGTTAAACATCGCCATGTTTTCAAATATCGCGATGTACGTCACGTTCTCTCCCCTCTTATCTAGTAATCGCTTCCTCTACCTATTGTTTACAACACGCTTACAAAGAAAAAATATCCCACCCCTCTACTTGAGACATAAAATACAAAAGTGTATTGTGCCTTGTCGTCACAGGAAACAAAAACGGTGGCGTCTAATGTTGTTAACCCTTGTCTTCCTAAATTATTTTTTAACTTGTTAAAGAAATTGACTGTTTAGTTAAGGATTCTGACGCGAATTTTTTCACAAGGGACGATACTCGTGGCTGTAAACAAGGGTGTTCTAATTTTAGAACAGTTGTCTTTCCTCTCGTTTCTCTATTAGGGAAGACACGCGACACGACTTTTAAAATGTAAACAAGCGAGCACGAGGTGCACTTAAAATAAACCCCGCTGCGAAAATGACAACGGCATGGTGACACTTTTTGGAAAACACGCTTTCATATAAATAAAATAAGGATCGCTTTTGTTGTCACCATGATAATGTATACCTATAAGTTCTCTCCGCCTTTACCGACCTAGTATGAATTTCGCGCGCGCGCGCATGTGTGTGTGTGTGTGTGTGTGTGTGTGTGTACGTGTGTATGTGTGTGTGTGTATGTGTGTACATGTATCTCAAAAAAGTGTATCATGTCAACACCTGGGCAACAAGTCATAGTCAAAAAGGCCTAATTCATTACAGATCTATAGGAAATCCCTCTTTACATGTACTTACGTTAGGGGGGGTAAACTCATTTGAATCAAAAAACGTATTAAAATATATAGAGTTATAGAACCTTAAAGTTAACAGATGATGAAAAAAAAAAAATAAAATAAAAAAAATTAAAATTAAAATCCACCTCACTTAGGTGGTGGAATCTTTTACTATATATCCTTTACTCCAAACAAATTTAGCACCACCTTACCACCACCTTACCACCACCACCACCACCACCACCACCACCACCACCTTACCACCACCTTACCACCACCTTACCACCACCTGTTCACACCGTCACCCGCCTGCTTACACCCCTCACCCATGTTACTATAAGCGACTATGTATTGAACATTTGTTAAATTTATCTGGCTCAGGGTGGTCAAATGGTGGTCAGATCAAAAGAAAATCGGAACGGTCATAAAAAACTTAATTACTTTTCCAGACTTGTAAAAAACATGTCTACCCCCGCATACCTTACGTACCAACGCACTAAGTCGCCCCTGTCGCCTATTAAAAAGCACGAACCTACCGAGACCTCGTTTCGTCTCAAAACCTGATTTAACGTTGGTTGAAAGAAAATTCCGACCCTTAAATATATTTTGTTTTCGTTGACCCTCGCTATAAGCGAATAGTTACAACCATTAATCTTTCATACATAGCAAGGGACGGTTCGTAGGACATGTGGAAACAAAAATTTTTAATTTGATCAAAGAATGACCGGGCGTACGATATGTGAACATAGTTCATGGACAGCTGTAATCTAATGAAAAAAGCCAAGAGCCGTGACTAATTACAGCACCAGCTGTTACCTAAAGGGCTTCACGGAGCTGACAAATCGATCGGTTTTCGCTGACCTCGCTATAAGCGAATAGTTACCGATGTCGCTACACTTACGATGTGTGACCAATTTAATTAGGTGTGATGGTCAGTGGATGCGATCGATATTACACAGCTGTTGCATAATGACCTACGTACTTCGCGGAAAGCCACTTAATGTACGTCGTAAATTACCATAACCTGTCAACCGAGTGGGGGAAACTCGGTGAAGCATAACAAAAATTTAATTAGGTGGGACATCATGCTGTGATGGCCCAGTGGGTGCGATCAATACATTCCCATTAAAAACACGCAGCCCGGAAAACTTCGCGGGCGGTCGATACGTAACAGATGTTACGTGTCCGGTTAATGTGTGTTATTCACAAAGTACACGCTAACGCACCCCTACCCTCAAACCCCATCATTACTCCCCCTCTCATCCACCAACACCCCTATCCGTTTAAAATCAAATAAACAGTGTCTTTTATTTTAAATACCATACATCAAAGAAAAGAAATATATCAAATAAATAAATAAATAAACAAAAGTAATTAAAATCAAATTACGTAACTAGTTAATAATAATTTAACTAATTATAAAATAAAATTAAATTAAAAATAAACAAAATAAAAATAATTAAAAAGTAAACAAATAATCAAATTACGTAACTCGTTAATAAAAAATTACACAATATAAACAAAGTAATTAAATTAAACAACAAGTAAACAAACAAATTAAACAAAATAAAAATACAATCAAAGTAATTAAATTACGTAACTCGATAATAAAAATTAATTAAAAAATTTAAAAACTCAAACAAATAATCAAATTACGTAACTCGTTTATAAAAAATTAATTAAAATTTTTAAAACTCATTAAAACTAATTAAAAAACACATTAAAATTACGTAACTCGATAATAAAAATTAATTAAAAATTTAAAAACTCATTAAAACTAATTAAAAAATACATTAAAATTACGCCTGCTGTGTTCGTTTCGGCGAACAACACATAAAATCGGTGAAGCATAACAAGATTTAATTAGGTGTGATGGCCCCGTGGGTGCGATCAATACATTCCCATTAAAAAAACGCACAGCCCTGAAAACTTCGCGGGCGGTCGATACGTAACAGGTGTTACGTGTCTGGTTGATGGATGTTATTCACAAAGTACAACTAGCACACCCCTACCCTCAAACCCATCATTACTCCCCTCTCATCCACCAACACCCCTCTCCGTTTACTATTAAACATACATACAAAGAAATCAAATAAACAAACCCCTTGCTGCGCCACCACCACCACCCCCAGGTCACCACCACCACCACTCCCCCTCTCCCCCACCACCCCACTCTTCTCCACCCCCCACCCCCATCCCCTACCCTGCGCCACCACCAGATGGTGGAGTATTTTACTATATGTCTTTGCGCCACCCTAGGGAGTATTTTGCTATATGTCATTGTTCCTGCGGATCCGAGTATTTTGCTATATAACCTTTGCGCCACCCAAATGCGACCCAAAAGGGACCTAATATACTACTTCTACGAGATTCTATTCTATTTTAAAAAGTTTAAGTAATTAAAAATTGATTAAAAATCATGTCGAAATCCTGTTGCCACCCCCCCCCCCCCGTAGTGTTATATAAGCATATTCGAGAAAGTTTAGGGGGTCTCTCTCCCGGTTTATTTTCGTGCACGATTACAATACTTCCTCTAAACTCTGTATACGAGAAAATAAAATAAAAAAACCTATTTATTCTGAGCTGACCATACGGTATCTCACACAAATCATCAATACACCTCTAGTTTTATTTATTGTGTATGACGGTTTACTGTTTGTTGTTGGTTATAGGGGATAATGTGAATTTTATTTTTTTGTATTGAAGGGCTGACTATTGTAATATTAGCCTGCAATTTGAGTGCTATCCTAAAAGTAATACTTATAGATTTTCGTATTTTTATAATTGTAATTGTTTTTCTACTTTTTTATTTTCCTGCTTCAGACATGCAATTTACAGCGTCAGTTTACCTTGATATGTTCGTTTTATTTTTACAATTTTCATCATCGGCTTATGAGGACTGATACAGATTTAGAGTAGTAATACTTCTTTCTGACATATAGGCCTACTTTTTCATTCCAGATGTTTTACTTATACCTAATACAAAAAACTTCTAATTACAATTTTATTTTAAACCTTTAAATGCAAATGTGTAACTGAATTGTGGGGCAACGACAGAAGGGTATTTTTGTCGTTTTCAGTGGGTGTGTTGAATTTGTATGGATGGGCTTTTAACCACAGCTGAAATAAATTTGTAAGTTATATCTAAAGCTTCTCATATCAATTATAATTATACAGAAACAATATTTAATATTTCTAATGTTTTCTATTTAAACTATGTCTAAGTGATAAATATAACATGTACGACCTACACCAAATTGTAAAATAGCCATATACAGTATAAAATGTTAACGTTTAGTAATATATAATAAAATACTTTTATATATTTTAACTTTATTGTCATTAAATAACTGTGGTTTTTTATTTGTTTCTTTTTAAAACTATTTTTGAGAAATTAATAGTTTTGTCTCCCTTAAATCAATCAACTTTTTAAATGGGAGGAAACTAGCCTATTTTAATATTTAAAATTTAATAATGCAATTTTTTTTTTCACATATATGTGAATTTGAACTTATTGAAAATTGATGCTCAGATGTTCAAAATTAGGATTCATCCTTTTTTTTTCATTAAGCATTGGCTTTACATTCAAGCACATTTCATAAAATATTTTAAATGGACTTTTTTTTACTTTTAATTTCTTTCTCGACGGCTAAAAAATGTGTTTACATTTGAAAACGAGATAGCAATCTGAAACATGCAGTACCTTCTGAAAACAAAGCTCTTTGTAGAAGAATACCTTATTTCTAGAGGGAAAATCCTTTGGTCGCATGGACACAGCCAGTTCACCCCCTACTTGTATCACTTTAGTCTTGTTGTTTTCCAGTTCTATATTCTGTTCTTCTAATACAAATTCGTCTCGAACATACTAACACTGTCAACGGGTGTTGAGCTTTGGCTTTCGGTAGTAAGTTTTAAACGGTTAACTTAGTCCAGATGTAGCACTACAGTTCTTTAAATGACTGGGTGCTTGGACTTCTTTAATACGATAGATGACGCTTGTATTGTACACCTGTATTTTGCATCTGTTTTATACACCTGTATTTTACACCATTAAAATATACCTACAGTGTACACCTGTATTATACACCATTACTATACATCTGAAATGTATTCCTGTATTGTACACCTATATTGTACATCTGTATTGTATACCTGTATTTGTTTCTTTCAAATTTTTTCGTTCCAATATATGAACCCTATGTGTCTTTACTTTCATCGATTGTACTGTATTACAGAGCAATTTTCAAACATGTGCAGATCTTGTGATATTAGCGACAAGTGGTATTTAAAAATTATTTTATCCGAAACCGTTTCGATTCGTCATAAATAAAACTGTTCGCAAACAAAATTTTAGACTAAAACTCGATCTCTGAATATTTCGGCTTTGCGTTGCTTGCCCGCAGATATTTTTAAACCAGTATCGTGTTGAATTCATAGGGTTCGAACCGTATATTTCACTTTTTAGTACTCATTTGATCGCCATAGTAGTTTCAGCATTTAGTACTCATCTCTGTCAAGTTTTAGTTTCAAAAGAAACTTCACACTCAACTAAGTAATTTATTTTTCCTCTACATATGTGAAGTTCTGTTATTGGCAGTCCAGTTGCATTAGTTCAGGCTTAGGTAGAAAGTAGCTTAAGGCTAGTGTTAGTATTATATAGTAATATAAATAATATACTACAGGTAACATAAAACTCACTTGGATTGGAACTGTTGATGTATTGTCACAGTTTACAACAATACAACACATTGTCTTTAAAAAACATCGAGAACACAAATTACGAGGATTTAAAAAAAAAATCCAACATCATCCGATGGTCTCTATATAGCGGTTCGGCATGAAAGATCTCAATAACGTACTCAATCACATTCCAAAACGAAAGAGTGGTAAATCTCCAATATTCTGATTGGTTGATGGGCACGTGACAAGCTAATCATCGCGTCCCGTCTATGTCCCGACTAAATGAGACCGTCTCGTTATCTGTAGGTTCAGGCTGTCGTCATGGCAACTAGGCAAATTTTTGTAGAATTTCAATAACTTAGGTTTCGATCTCAACATTTGTTTTTGAATTTGTACTTCTTCAGTGCCAGTGAAGAAAGGATAAGAGAGAACTGCTTCAACAAAGACGACATATATATATATATATATATATATATATATATATATATATATATATATATATATATATATATATATATATATTATATTCATATATATATATATATATATATATATATATATATATTCACACATAAATGCATATATATATATATATATATATATATATATATATATATATATATATATATATATATGTGTGTGTGTCTGTATGTATGTATATATATTTGCATATGTATGCATTTTTTTGTGTGTGAATTAGTTTATATACAATGTAGGCAACAACGCCAATGACGTTTCTCAGATTTTCAAGAATAGAGATTAAAATAGAAACAAAAACAACAATAAAGATATACAGTATCAAATCTGTTTACTGTTTACTTACTTCAATAAGAATTCGAAAATGTCCTTGTGTTTGAGGTAGAGAGCATAGTGGAGCGGGGTTCTCTTGGTGTCTCTTTCCTGAAGGTTGACGTCACCGCCAGCCGTTACCAGAACTTTGACCAGGTCAATGTTTCCATTCTCTACGGCCGTCAAGATGGCGGTGCTTCCGTTCCCATCGTGCTTGTCCGTCAGCTGCGTTCATCAAAACACGTGGGAAAAAATGAGAACAGTTCACCACAGAAAATAAAACAAAACATTGATTAATATTTATGTTGTCTTCGCGGAGAGCCTAAAGAAAAACTAACGAAATGAATCTTCTTATGTGATCTCGCCAGAGCTGCGTTTAATAAAGCTGATTGGTTTTTTAATCATGTGCCATCCCATAATTACAGCCCGACATAAATGTGTTATGGTGTTTTGTTAAGCAGACGTCACGGTTAACCGATATTGATCAGTCGTCGTGTGCTGGTATTGATTTTTTATTTAATTTCAGGGCGTTAAACCAAAACAAAGAGCTGTTGGAGTTAGCGAGTTGACAACAGCCTGTCTAATTGATGGAAGAGCCATATTTGTTATTTATTTAAATTAATAACGGTTGTCATCTAAGTACAAGCGCATTTGAATGTACAAGTGTATTAGTAAAGATATTAGTTAGTATTAGTAGGTGTATGTGTTAGTTGGGTTAATCTCTGAACTAAATAAATTTATGAATTTAAAAAAACAACGCCGCTTTACTATAAATATTTTGGAGGAGCGGCCGCCCCTCAACACCCCTACAGGCTACGCCGCTACGCTCTTAACTACAGTGCCCTATAGGGCTGGTAAGTAGGTCACCAACCAGTTCTATGGATCATGCAGGTTTTAGTGAGCAGTGGAACTGGTTGGTGACCTACTTACCAGTCCTAAAAGCATATGTGTATGAATTTGGGTATGTGCATATATATATATATATATATATATATATATATATATATATATATATATATATATATATATATATATATATATATATAAGTGTGTGTGTGTAGTTATATATAGAGCATGAAGTCGATCAGTATAGGCCAGCTTTCCATCTGCATGTTAACATCTTAGAGTATAACTTCTTAACGCATTTAAAATGCTATAAGAACTATATAATTTCTGTTTGCCTCGATGGCCGCGATAGCTAAGGGAAATAAAAACCCAGTCGTTGTTAAAAAAGAATTGCATTGTTGGCAAGAATAAGAAACATAACTTATACAGAAAACAGTATCTAAATTGTGAGTGCTTGCCCCTAGTTAGTTAGCTGATTAGAAGGGGGGAAAAAAACGTCGACAATTCCTTAAGAGAAAGAAAATCGATAAAAATTGGCGGCCGTTCCATTCACAAATGTTCTTGTATCGATTTTAGTGTCAGGTAATGACAGCGCTAGGAAGGTTTATAATTTTGTGCGCTCTAGCGCCGACGTTAAAGACGTTTGATTCTCGTGACTCGTACCTTGTTGTAGGAGGCATGTGGGGGTTAAAGGGTATGACCTTGTGGGGAGTAGAGATGACCGCGAGAGGGAATTAATGGAGAAGAAATTGAGATGGATTTAATAAAGAGAGAGGAACTTAAAGATGAGGACTTTGACATTGAACAGGGTAATGGAGATGACCTTGAATTGGATAATGAAAATGGATTTGTAAGATGAAGATGATCTCAAGGCATAAACGAGTACGATTTTAAGAGGGAGATAATGAAGAATTCTTTGAGAGTAAATAAAGAGGAATAATTGACTCTATAGGGCCAACGTGAGCCCGAATGAAGAGAGCCGTCCACAACAGATTCCGTTGGAGCGGTGTAGTTGTAGCCCTTTGCTTTTTATTTGGACTTCACAAGATTATATCAAATTAGTTAAACGAACTAAATACCCAAAACAGGTTAAAGTACGCCACTGACTCAGTGATTCCAACTCTCATGGCGCCTAAAATTAATGCCATTAAATGCCATTGTTAATAACACAACACTTAAAGACAACCGTTGCAAGTTAAACTTAGTCATAGTTTGGGAAAGAAATTAACAACAACAACCTTCATTACTCGTCTAAACTTTCTTAAATTGGTGTATTAGTGAGGATTTCCTTCACCTCAATTTAGTATTAATGTCAACATGTTATGTGTACTCCACCAACAGGTGTAACAAAGACGTACTCGACCTACGTGTGTAACAAAGACGTCACCTACATGTGTAACAAAGACGTCACCTACATGTGTAACAAAGACGTACTCCCCCTACAGGTGTAACAAAGACGATTTCCCCATAAAAGGTGTAAGAAAGACGTACACCACCTACATGTGTAACAAAGACGTATACCTAATAAAAGATGTAACAAAGACGTACTCCACCAATGAGTGTAACAAAGACTCACTTCCCTATAGGCGTAACAAAGACGTACACCACCTACAGGTGCAACAAAGACGTACACCACCTACAGGTGTAACAAAGACCTACTTCCCTACGGGTGTAACAAAGACCTACTTCCCTACAGGTGTAACAAAGACGTACTCTATCTACAGGTGTAACAAAGACGTACACCACCTACAGGTGTAACAAAGACGTACTCTACCTACATGTGTAACAAAGACCTACTCAACCTACAGGTGTAACAAAGATGTACTCCACCTACATGTGTAACAAAGACGTCACCTACAGGTGTAACAAAGACGCACACCTTACAGGTGTAACAAAGACGTACTATACCTACAGATGTAACAAAGACGTACTCCACCTACAGGTGTAACAAAGACGTACTCCACCTACAGGTGTAACAAAGACGTACTCCACCTACAGGTGTAACAAAGACCTACTGCACCTACAGGTGTAACAAAGACCTACTCCACATACAGGTGTAACAAAGACGTACCCCCTACAGGTGTAACAAAGACGTACTCTACCTTCATGTGTAACAAAGACGTACTCTACCTACATATGTAACAAAGACGTACCCCCTACAGGTGTAACAAAGACCTACTCCCCTACATGTGTAACACAGACGTACCCCCTACAGGTGTAACAAAGACGTACTCCGCCTACAGATGTAACAAAGACGTTCTACCCCTACAGGTGTAACAAAGACATCCTCACCTGTCGAGTTGATGCCAGAATAAGCCTGACACACTCGATGGCGCCAACATTCACGGCGACGTGCAGGGAATTGAACCCGTAGTTGTCGACAATGGAAGGGTCAGCACCACACTCCAGCAACAGCTTGACCATGCTGTCGTTCTTCAGTGCGCATGCCCAGTGCAGGGCTGTCTTTTTCTGGAAGATAAAAACTTTAGTCAAACACGGAACTGCACGATTTAGGCAGTAAACTAGTTACACTTAAAAATAATATTCCATTAACGAAACAAGAAGCAATTTATTGACATCAGAATCAAAGATGTATGGTAACAATCTTTACCAAGTTCAGCCAGAGTTTCTTCTAGGCATCTCTTCTCTGCCCCGCACCTCCTCCCCCGAAAAAAGTCTACCCCACCCCAAACGAAATGGTATTTATATAGAAAATATACACTTTTAACATTGTCCGCCCCCCCTTCCCCCGCAGAAATTTTTTTCCGCTCCCCCCCCCCCCCCACACCCCCCGGAAAAAACGTTTGGGAGAAACACCGCGTTCTTCACTAGTCGCCACGCCCTTAAAGCTACAGGCGACAACTTTCAATCTAAAATCCAACCAATTTAATTAAACTAGGCTAATGAACGCAAGCCTGAGGCTCCGATATCCCACTTAGACTCTTATAATGAGGAATTTGACTAACAGCTTTAATTTTTTCCACAACTTCTTATAAAAGAAAATACTAACGGATATACGGGTTGTGTCTACATGTATAATGCTTTAATAAAGTTTGATGGATTTAATGTACTTTATTATAATAAAATATAGACTCAATAATATATTTATTTGAAGAAGGAAATTAAATTTAAAAACATTGACTCTTTGCGCCATTTAAAACCTGAATTAAGCTGTCATCCTTTGCATATACCCCCCCCCCCCCCCCCTTATTATCCTTATTTGGGGGGGGGGGACTCCCGTGTTCTCTTGAACAAAAAGCTGGGTTGAAGTATTAATATGAGAGTATTAATATGCTAATAGACATAATTAATAGCAATCACAATGGTGCCTTAATAAGACTAATAGGGCTGGTAAGTAGGTCACCAACCATTTCTATGGCTCATGCAGATTTTATTGAGCCGTAGAATTAATTGGTGACCTACTTACCAGCCCTATTGAGAAATTACCGCTTTGTCTCTCTTGTTGACGTCCGCCCCGTACTTGAGCAGCAGACGACAGCAGACGACAATGTCCTCGTGCTTCTTGTGCTGACCGTGCCCGTCCCTCTTGACGCACTGGGTCAGTGCCGGCTCGGGGTACGCCCTAGAACACGACGTGACCATAGAAAATAGATCGGCAGAGAGGTGATGTTTTATAATTTAAAAAAAATTTTTTTTTTTGAAAAGAAATATATTGTCTTAATTTTTTTTTTGTGATTTGTATGGAAAAGCGGGTATGGTAATATGAAATCGTATCGAGTTCGGTTTTCTAACGGTATTGATGTTAGGGTCAAGGTTAAGATTAAGTTTAGGGTTAAGGTCAAGGGTTAGATCAAGGTAGGCTAGGATTTAGCCTAGGGCCTAGGGCCTAGAGTAAAGGATATGTTTTAGGCTAGTGTAGCCATAGTTGAAAAAAAACCAGATAGCCTCAATCATAAACACAACAAAAACATATTATGACGACCAGTAAATTCAGCAAAAACCTACTCACCTGTAAACTCAACAAAAACTTACTCACCTGTAAACTCAACAAAAACCTACTCGCCTCACCTGTAAACTCAACAAAAACCTACTCACCTGTAAACTCAACAAAAACCTACTCGCCTCACCTGTAAACTCAACAAAAACCTACTCGCCTCACCTATAAACTCAACAAAAACCTACTCCCCTCGCCTGTAAACTCAACAAAAACCTACTCGCCTCACCTGTAAACTCAACAAAAACCTACTCGCCTCACCTGTAAACTCAACAAAAACCTACTCGCCTCACCTGTAAACTCAACAAAAACCTACTCACCTGTAAACTCAACAAAAACCTACTCGCCTCACCTGTAAACTCAACAAAAACTTACTCACCTGTAAACTCAACAAAAACTTACTCACCTGTAAACTCAACAAAAACCTACTCACCTGTAAACTCAACAAAAACCTACTCGCCTCACCTGTAAACTCAACAAAAACTTACTCACCTGTAAACTCAACAAAAACCTACTCACCTGTAAACTCAACAAAAACCTATTCACCTGTAAACTCAACAAAAACCTACTCACCTCACCTGTAAACTCAACAAAAACCTACTCGCCTCACCTGTAAACTCAAAAAAAACCTACTCACCTGTAAACTCAACAAAAACCTACTCACCTCACCTGTAAACTCAACAAAAACCTACTCGCCTCACCTGTAAACTCAACAAAACCTACTCACCTGTTAACACAAAAAACCTACTCACCTGTAGCACTCGTCGATCAGTTTCTTAGCCTCGGATGGCCCCAGCTCCATGAGCAGCGAGCCCAGCACCTTCGAGTTGTCGCTGGAGACAATTTGGCGAAACCTCTCGTTGCCGTCCATCCGGTCGACCTCCTGACTGAGACGCCGGTCCATTGCCGGCATTCTAGCCGGTTGCCGGTGTTCTAACAGGTGTGGGGTTGTCAGGTCATGCAGAGTGACACTTCTCAGGTGTCATCGTGACAAAAGTAGATGTCATAATTCTATGATTATGACATTCTAAGCTCTCTAAAAAGAAAAAAAGAAAAATCATTCAATTTATCATTTTTTTTCAAACCTAAATTGTTTGTTTTGTAGGGGTCGGCGTGGTCGAGTCTGTAAAGCTCATGGTTGCTAAACCGAAAAGTCTCGAGGTCGAACCCTCAGGCAGATGAGGCTTGTTAGCTGGGGACAGCCACTCTTCTAGGAGAGACAGCTCCAAATTCAAACAACTGCTGCCTTGTAGTTTGTTTTTGGTTGGACAAAGGCTATGGAAGCAAATCCAAAGAGAAAAGCAGGCTGAAATCAGAGTCAATGGCCTCAATGGCGCATAGCCAGTTGACACGTATCCTTAATTGTGTTGGAGGGGGGATCCTTCCGATACTAAAATTAAGAACGAAGAAGAAGAAGTTTGTTTTGTTTCTGAAGGTTATTTATAGTAATTATTAAAAAAAAAACAACTTATGTTTATTTGGTCGGGGGATTCGTGAAAGTGTGTGAGTGTGGAGGGGGTGGGTGGAATACAGGAGAGCAAAGACATAGAATACAGAAGAAATTAACGACATTTCTTTTCACGTTTTTAATTTGATATCAAGTTTAAATAAGAAGTCTACTTCTTTCTGTCATGTACTTTCATTCATTTAAGATGGTTTACTTATACATAATACAAAGCGTATAATTACAATTTATTTTAATCATGAAAATGCTAATGTTTAGTTGCGTGGGGTATCATTATGTTATGTTAAACAAGATTTTTTAATTAATTTATTTGTTCTTTCTTTTTTTTCCGCCTCATATATAATTTACAGTGTCAGTTTGCCTTGCATGTTCACTTTAGTATTACAGTTTTCATCAAAGGCTTGTGAGGACTGATACAGATTTATAATAGTAATACTTCTTTCTTACATATAGCCTACTTTCATTCATTTAAGATGGTTTAGTTTACATAGATCTAATACAAAACGTCTAATTACAATTTTATTTTTTTAAAAACCATGAAATTGCAAACTGAATGACCATGTAGGACATTTTCAAAATTTAAAAGTAACTAAAAATAAATAAAGTTAAAGCTTGTAAATCAAAGCTGTATTAAAGTTTTTAATTTTAATGAATTTATAATTACAGATAATATTATTATTTGAAAATATTTTTATTATTACTTTTGTCGTATAAGTTAAATATTTTCTAACGTTTGGTGTACTGCCTTACTATTAGTTTTATCATTCGGCATTTTGTATCTACATTGTTTCCCTTTGCTGGTTTATATAGTAAGATGGGAGGTTATACAGGGTTTTAATAAATTCATTCTAAAATAATAAACCTGCTTGATGAGTGAACGCAATCAGTTCTGAATGGTCTTCCGTATGTTGAAATTGTATTTAAAGCAAAAATTCGAAGTTGATCTTCAAATATTTATATATTTGATTATTGTTATTTCTAACATCAATTCTGTAAAATAAACTACTGAAGTTCCTGATTGCAAAGAAAGTAGTGTGGTGTCTGTGTGATTGTGTGTCTGTGTGTCTGTGAACACGATAGCTTCAGTACCGTTACCGCTAGGTTGATGACATTTCATTTATAATTATTATATCAAATTTGTAGTTTTATATCAACTTTTCAGCGATTTCCAATAACCAGAAATGGAACTTATTTTACTTGATGTTTTTCAAAAGCTTATAACTTGAGTATTGTTTCAGATAGACGAAATTTCAGTCATATAAGTATAAATCTAATTCTCTACCTTCTGTCAAATTTTGAGTTATTTCCGTTTACCGGAAGTAGTACTCATTTATCTGCGATCACGGTTGAAATTTTTACGGATGGTTGACTGAATTACGAAACACACTGTAGGACACCACATCAACAGGAATACAGTGGATATTGACACAACTTCATAATCACGCTAATCCGTTTCGTTCCTTGGTGTTACCCTATGTTAATAGAGCCTACAACTTGAAAACTTAGATTTCACAAATGATCTCTTTTTTTTTTCACATTGTCAACAACAAAAGCTGAATAAAATAGAAACTGTACCACCACTATAACTAGAATAGGCGTGGCCTAGTGGTAGAGCGCTAGACTGCTAACCCGAAGTCTCGAGTTCGTATCTCGGTTTCAAGTCTTGGAACGTTCATAAGTCCACCCTGCTCTGATGGTTACCTAACTCACGTTAGGGAAAGTAAAGGCGGCTGGGCGTAGTGTTGACCACATTATCCCTTCAATATGCAGAGGTCAAGAAACATATGCGCTCTACTCTATCTGCCCCAATGGCTCGCTTAGTCTAAAGTGGCATTTTTACTTAAGGGGTCATCCATAAATGACGTCACGCTTTTTTGACGATTTTTACCTCCCCCCTCCCCTCCGTCACACGTCGTCACAAAAAGCTAGACCCCGCTCTAAAATGACGTCACACCTCAGCCTACAACCCCCCCCCCCTCCCCCTCCCCTCAAAATTGCAGTTGAATTTTTCTTAAAACATCGATATTTTTCCATGTTTAACAGAGAGTATTTCGATTAAATCCTATTACAATTTATTAAAACCGTTTTCTAAAACGCGAAATAACGGCTAAAACTCGTTTTCTAACATTGCTTTTTTTTTATAATGAAAAAGCGTAACGTCGCACCATCTGAACCCTCTCCCCCTCATCACCCACCGTCACTAATTTACGGACCCTACGAGTGTGACGTCATTTATGGACGACCCCTAACTTTAACTAGAAGAGGGTGTGTTCGTATGGTAGAGCGCACGACTGCTGACCCGAAAATTTATGGTTCGGATCGTGGGCTTGTGTCTATATGACGTCCCTGAGTTACCCAGCTCTGGTGGGTACCTGACTCACGTTATGAAATCCTAGGCGGCTGGTAACAGCACTGACCCCTGTATGCCGAGGTCATCGAAACAGATGAACTCTACTTCATCTGCCTCAAATGTCTTGGGCATGAACTGAAAATATGATGATGATGATAGCTATAACTAGGCCTTTCACTAAACTTTACCTAACGTGATGATTGGAGTTATTAAAACTTTGTTAAAGGAATAGAAACAACGAGACAATTCATAAAAAATACTAAATTAAAAAGGATTGCCATGAAGTTAATTTTAGGGGCGCTTATTTTTTTTTTTTAATTTAATTTTTTTTTTTTTAAGATTGGAGCAGTAACCGTTTTAACAGCTTCTAGGCAAAATGAACTACTCCACGACTCCCAGTTACAAGATCTGGGCGATACACAGCTAATGACTTATATAACACTTTGAAAGGTCAAACCACTTTAAAGTTTTAAGGGTAACTACGTTGCTAATGCATTTTTAAAGAGCCGAGGTCGATGAAAGGGATTCTAACACGATGAATGTCGTATGAATTTCGTTAAAAGGGTAGGTTTAAAAACAAAATCAAATGTGGATTGTGCAATGAGAGTCACACTTTGACCTAATGGTGCTTTGATTAGCAGAGTCGAAAACTGGTCGGTTAGTGTTACGTAACACTTTCGTGATGACATTTATACAATTTCACTAAAATATTTGTTTTATTAAATTTGTTCATTCATTTATTTTTGTTCTAACAAAGAAAAAAAAATTCCAGTGGAAAAAAAATAACTTTTTGAATACAAAATGTGTTCATTTATTTATTTTAATTCTAAGAAAGAGAAAATAAAAGCAGTTGAAAAAATAACTTTTTGAATAAAAAATTTGTAAGAAATATCACAAGTGGTTAATGTTAATAGTAAAAAAAATACCACTGAAACTTTCTTTGTACACAGCGTACGGCTTTCCAATATATTCAATCTTCATCTTTCTTTTTCTTCGTTCTTAATTGTTAATGTTAGAAGGGATTCCCCCAACACAATTAAGGATACGTGTCAACTGGTTATGCGCCAATGAGGCCATTGACTCAGATTTCAGCCTGCTTTTCTTTTTGGATTTGCTTCCATAGCCTTTGTCCAACCAAGAACAAACTAGAAGGCAGCAGTTGTTTGATTTTGGAGTTGTCTCTCCTAGAAGAGTGGCTGTCCCCAGCCTCATCTGCCCGAGGGTTCGAATTCGATATTTAACTATGAACTTTCTATAAACTCATAAATTGTTTTTAAAACAACAAGAATACCAATACCAATATGAACCAAACGTTGTCACCTCTCCTTCTTCTTCTTCGTTCTTAATTATTAGTGTTGAAGGGGATCGAGATTTATCTGCCAGTGGGTTTGAACTCCAGACTTTGTTCGAATTTATCAACCATGAGCTTTTAGCCGACTCGACCACGCCTTCAACACAATTAAGCGTTACGTGTC
The DNA here is from genome assembly GCF_028476545.2 of Physella acuta. Classification (NCBI taxonomy): domain Eukaryota; kingdom Metazoa; phylum Mollusca; class Gastropoda; family Physidae; genus Physella; species Physella acuta. The sequence continues at coordinate 67,340 of NW_026733848.1, read as the reverse complement.
AACTGGTTATGCGCCATTGAGGCCATTGACTCCGATTTCAGCCTGCTTTTCTTTTTGGATTTGCTTCCATAGCCTTTGTCCAACCAAGAACAAACTACAAGGCAGCAGTTGTTTAATTTTGGAGTTGTCTCTCCTAGAAGAGTGGCTGTCCCCAGCTAACGAGCCTCATCTGCCCGAGGGTTCGAACTCGAGACTTTTCGGTTTAGCAACCATGAGCTTTACCGACTCGACCACGCCGAACTCCCGTTGTCACCTCTAAAATGCGTTATATAATAAGCGGGTACATGATCCTGTAGTTAAATAACCACACGTTGAAATCACCAGCAGTTTAAAACTAACATCCCTAGTCTACGTCCCAAGCCCTTCGGTGACCCGTGTATCGGGAGAATCAATGCTTGAATGGGTTCTTCACGGTAGCTAAGCATTCGCGGTTGCTATGGTGACGCAGATTTTAAAATGAATCTGGCTAGCGGTTTCAGCCCCCCCCCCCCCCCCATACATTGAATAACCACAATTCTGAATTCTATCATGCATAATTAATTTGTCCTTGATTAATTGTCTTTCTAATGTAAAATTGTAAAAAAAAATGTACGTGCTCGTTAACACGCGCACTCACGTAGGATGTAAAAAAACAAAAAGTAAAAGTACCCTTTCATAGCTTAAGTTCCATGGGGCTATTGAATTAGAATTCACTTGTTTCAGCACTGCAGAATAAAGGTGGACGAATACGTGTAACTACGATTATTGGTAGTGGGTGGAGGTACAGGTACGAGTATCCGTTTCAATATTTGTTTATGTGTTTGAGCACACGGTGTGCGTGTTTGTTTAAATGTATAATTGCATGATGAAGGGATTGGGGGTGGGGTAAGGGATTATCGTTTCACATGGAATCCACAGTGCAAAGGGAAAGGAGGACCAATGTGGGGATTTGATCTGGAAGAGGGCACTAGACGATTGGATACACCTGGGAACAGCTGTAGGGAAGAGTTGGTAGCCTTTGGGGGGGGGGGGGTCGACAGGTAAATCTTTGGGCTATATTGTTGATTGGGACCCGTATCAAGCACTATCATGCTTTCATTAACGGATTATGGGACAGTTTCGGGAGCTCAGGATTAAGGAGTCGTGCATGCAGATTACCCGATTTGAGAGTTTGTCTTCACTGAGGTTATAAGTATTTCTCTACCACGTTAGAGATCTAATGTCTTGTTCGCTTGAGTATTCAACTTTTCATCATCGGCTTGTGAGGACTGATACAGATTTACAATAGTAATATTTCTTTCTTACTTGTAGCCTACTTTCATTCCTTTTAGATGGTTTAATTATATATAGATCTAATATAAAACGTCTAATTACAGTTTTATGTTTAAACCTGAAAATGCAAATAAGTAAGTAAATGTTGATTCAAGAGATTTTTTTTCTTCCTCTTCGTGGTGGGCTGAGGGGTGGGGGGGGGGAGTAAGGGCGGGTTTGGACTTTTAAGTAGAGCTGAAATAAATTTGGGATTAAAGAAAAAAAAATTATAAAAATTTTAAGCAACCGGAATGTTATGTTGAATACAACGAGACACATCAAATCAAACATTCTTCCCTTTCAAACATCTATATCTACAGCAGTACTCCCACAGTTTTTTTTTTTTTTTAATTTATTTTAAACATTTAAAATAGTAACCAATAATATATTGGGTAGTTTTAGACAGTTTCAAAGACCATGAACATCAATTGTATATATAGTAGTTAAAGGGGGAAAGTAAAATGGCATAAGAACTAGACTCATGTGGGGTTTATAACTCGGGTTCTTTTGACTGCTTAGTTTACTGTGCTCCATCCTCAGCTGTGAAGTCAAAGGTTCACATTGTAGCCACCCATGGCCAGAAACAAAAACGACCGTAGGAAGATGGTCCCTGTAATACTCATACTGATCTTTTTTTTTAATACTTTTATTTCCAATTTAAAACAAGTACATCAACATCAAATTCTTTACATAATTTCGAGCATCAAATGAAAACGAAAGGTTTTGCAAATGTAGATAATGAATGTTTACATGATGTAAATGTATGTGATTATACAAAATTGAAAGGGATAACAGTAAAGGGGGTGAAGGTCAAATGAAAGAGTCAGGAGTCCGGGTGGGGAGTGGAAAGAAAATTGTTCAAAGAGGGTGGGGGGGGGGGGGGTGATCAATCATTCCAAAATTTATTATACCAGAAGATTTAGCCTATCATAGTAACGATATTTAACTATTTCCTTTCTTTAATAGCACAAACAAAAAATAAGTTAAAGTATTTGTATTTTGATGACAGATAAAATATTTTTTTTATATTTCATTTATTTAAATTTTTTGATAACGTTCACATTTTTCTAATAGGGTCATAAATATTCATAAATTTTATTAACTCGATTGATTTAAGAACTTTCATAATTTTAATTTCCGTCTTCATTTTCTATTTTTTTTTTAAATTTAATACTTCTGTCCCTTGATTCATGTAGATATTTATTCAGATCGAAAGGGGAGGCAATTAGTGTTTTGTGGGAAATGAATACCCACTCGCAATATAATTATATAATTAAATTATGTTAATTACAAAAATGAAATAGCTGGAGAGCAACAGTTGATTACAATGTAAAATAAATCCTTCAAAAGAATTTATGAATCATTTAAAAATTATCATTCAAGAACCGTAATTGATGTGTCGAGTATAATAATATAGCCTTTATGAATATAATATGCTTTATCAAGGGAAACTACGTATAATGAAAACTAAAAAGAAAAATCATAATATACAATTCGTTGAAAAAAAAGTGGATAATACGATTTATTGAAAATAAAACCATGTGCGAATACTATCATTTAAAATTAAATTTTAATTATTACCAGTTTATTTATCACTTCATGAGAACACCGCATTAAGTATTGGTCTATAGTCTATACTATAATTAGTTGAAAATATAATCAGTTTAAAATATATTGATTTGGTAATATCTTTGTTAAAAAAAACTGCAAGTTAAAAATAACATTTGTTAGAAACCCACTGAAAACACCACAAGTTGAACACAACAACATTTTATAAATACCACCTGTCTAAAAATCGTTAAATATCACCATAAAAAAACTAGTTAAGTAAAAAAAAAATCAGTTAACGCCGAACCTTTTAATCAGTTCTCCAAGAGGCTGGAATGTTTAATGAATGAATCATTGCGTAAAAATGAATACTTTCTTTTAAACAGCCAGCGTAGAATTCGGCACGCTAAGCTTTCGCGGTTGCCATAGTAACGATGTGTTTTTCATTATAAATCTGGCTAGTCAACACACATCCTTCCCTCCCCTCCCCGCGCTCACACGCAACACACCTCTGGACTCTATCATGCATAATTAATTAATATTTGATTAATGTCTCTCTCTCCTGATGTGGGTAGCTGATAGAAACTACGAATCGAATGAAGTGACCGTCATTAAAGGGACGTTAGTGCGACGTCCATGGCGATTAATGTTTCTTTTGATCCGCGTGCTGAGTTCTTAAAGGGGGGAATCGATTATGTGGTGGCTAGTGGCAAACTAGTATCGATCCTGAGCTAACGATCCACCAGAGCGTGGATGTTGCTAATGGGATACAGATAGGTATCTATGGGCGACTGCCCCGAGGAGTTTAAGGGCAAAATGTAAGGGCAAAACGTAAGGATAAAATATAAGGATCGATTATTATAGGGGCAATATATTGTAAGGAAAATTAGGGTAAAATTTTCCTTAGGAAAATTATCACAAAGACATACTAAAACGACAAACAGAGTTTCTTCCAGGCATCTCTTCTATATAATTTATATAGAAAATATACACTTTTAACAGTGTCCGCCCCCCCGAAGAAAGTCTACTGCCCCCCCCCCCCCCCCCGAAAATTTCAAGTGCCCCCCCCCCCCCGGAGAAAAAAGTCTGGAAGAAACACTGACAACAAAGTAAAGGACTAAATTTCACAAAAACTAATTCTCACCGAGATAACATTTTGCAAGCTTGAATAATTATCTGGGCACGATATTACATCGAAGTTCTCAATACGAGTAGTCCGGGTATTTCGGAATAGAGATCTACATCATGCCCACCAAACCTACACTTCTATTAGTACAGAATAAACCATTATAGATGATACAGTTTCAGAGGCGTAGCGAGGGGGTTGGGGCGAGCGGGGGGGGGGGTACATATGTCCCCGGGCGCCGACCATAGGTGGCGCCAAAATGGGTTGAAAAAAATATTAAAAGCTCATTTTAGCTGCAGTATTCCATTATAAATATAATAAAATATATGGGGGGGGGGGGGGCACCAAATTGAAAGTTTGTCCCGGAGGGGGGGGGGGGCGCAGAATTGAAAGTTTGTACCCGGTCGCCGGGAAGGGTCGCTACGCCTCTGCACTTTCTAAAATTACAACAATCGAACACTGTCCAAATACTTGACGGCTAACCCCCCCTTTCCCATGCTCAATGTCGAATCTACTTTCGCTTTAAAAAAAAAACAATCTTTCCAACCTAACCACGATTTTCTAAGTCATTTGTTGAAAGTAATTAACTGTCAATTAAAGTGACAATTGGTCACGGGATGTCAATAACGTGTTTACGTTATGTCGTGACTTGGTCACGAGATATCACCAATGTAACCACGTGATGTCATACTCTGGTCACGTGACGTCATTGCGCGTTCACGTGACGTCAGAACCTGGTCACGTGATGTCATGACACCACAGGAAACTCCTCCCCGCTCGCCGAGTGCGTATTGATTTCTAACAAGACGGTCAACGTATCGATCTCTGATCGTGTCACGGGGACGGATGTCACAGACATGGCACGTCTGCTTAGGCCAGGCAGATTTCGATGGTTAGCCTAGAACGTTCGATTTTGTGGGTTTTAGGCAGGTGAGCCTAGAAAGTTAGATTTTGTTAGTTATAGCTGGGGAGCCTAGAAAGTTAGATTTTGTTAGTTATAGCTGGGGAGCCTAGAAAGTTAGATTTTGTTGGTTTTATGTAGGTGAGCCTAGAAAGTTAGATTTTGTGGGTTATAGCTGGTCGGCCTAGATAGTTAGATTTTGTTGGTTATATGGCTAGTAAGTAGGTCACCAACCAGTTCTACGGCTCAATAAAAAACCTCCATGAGCCGTAGAACTGGTTGGTGACCTACTTACCAGCCCTATAAGCGGCAGCCCAAAAAGTTAGATTTTGTTGGTTATAGCTGCTGGGTCTAGATCAGGGGTCTCCAAACTTTTCAGCCCGAGGGCCGCATTAACTATCAAATATAAGTTCGGTGGCCAGAGTTTCTTCCAGGCATCACATTGGGGTGGCATTTTTCCGCAGCCACCTACAACAAACATTTTTTTCCGTGGACAAAAAAGCTGTCCGAGGGCCGGATGAGAGGACCTCGCGGGCCGCATCCGGCCCGCGGGCCGTAGTTTGGAGACCCCTGGTCTAGATAGTTAGATTTTGTTGGTTTTAGGCAGGTGAGTCTAGAAAGATTTTGTTAGTTATAGCTGGTTAGCCTAGAAAGATTTTACTGGTTATAGGTAGGTGAGCTTAATGCAATACAGATTGGTAAATGGCGTAACACATTAACATACACCTAATGACGTAATACACCAACACACATAACCTGGAAGACATATAGCACAAACAAACCCAGCGACCAAACTAATCCTATCCTGGTTGCCAATGTAAACAAACCAACGCAGAGTTCAATTTGCCTTTCATTATCTTCCTTCCCTTCCCACCTCACCCGTTCCCCCATTATTGGATTCATTTATCAAATCTAGCCTTTGTTAGCTTCATTGGTGTCACGTTCGTTAACCATTATTTATGCCCCGTTCGTTAACTATCATTGATGTCATGTTGGTTAACTATCATTTATGCCACATTAGTTAAATATCATTTATGCCACATTCGTTAACTATCATTTATGTCACGTTGGTTAAACATTATTTATTTTACGTTCGTTAACCATCTTGTATGTCACGTTCGCTAACAATTTTTTATTTCACGTAGGTTAACCATCAATTATGTCACGTTTGTTTACATTTTAGTTGGGTTTTTGAAACAAATTGGAACGACGTGGTTGGAGGGTGCTCACCCGAAAGTCTCGAGTTCGAATCCCTGTCTTAAGTCCATATAAAGTTCCCGAGTCTACTCAGCTATTATAGGTACTTGACTTACATTAGTGAAAGCAAAGGCGGTGAATTCTACTTTAATTATATGCCCTAATATTATTTGAAAGGGTAACTAATAAAATAAAAAAAAACATTAGAACGATGCTGACTGATATTTTCAGTTTATGAGAGAACCAATCCAACATCAGTTGAGATAGTTTATTGATCTTTAGTGGGAATGATTAGAAACAAGTCCTCGTTTATCAACTCCTGAAACGATCATATTTCATATAACGTCAGCCCTTGTTTCGACACAAAGCTAGCCTTGTATTACCGCCCTTTGGCAGGTTAGATAACTGCGTACATATCGCCACGGGTTACTTCCCTTCGTTTAAAATCACAGCTCATTTGTTGGCACGCAACGGCCGCAACAACAAAAGGGGAGAGAAAAAAAAAAAGGTCACCGAGGCATTTGCTATACACCAGCGGTTCTTAACCTGTTGTTCGATGATCTCTACAGACTGTTATAAATGTATGAGAATTTGAAAATAAATTAAAAAAAAAAAAGTAATTTTATTTTTAGTTGTGAATGTTTAAAAAAAATATTTTGAATTAAATGTTTATTTGCAATAATCTGATTATTAAAGGGGGCATCCAAATCAAACAGATTAAGAACCAGTGTTATACACATTCGTTTTTTTTTGTTCCCCATTAACGAGCGTTCACACGTCAATCCGGATCGATAGAGCCGGAAGTCGACGTTTAAAGGGACCTGCGCAGACGAATAGGTAATAGCCCGCCATTTTGAAATGGTGGCTGATTTGTTTTGTTACGGGGTATTGATCTCTTTACACCCCCCTACCCCTCACTACCAATTTAGCCACTCCGAATATATGAAAACGTCAACGGGAAACACCAGAGGTTAAAATTTGAGGGGTTTTTTTTTTTGGGGGGGGGGGGGGGGAGGGGCAAGTAATCTTAAATACGTAAACAATAATGTCTATGAAATATAAACAACTTAAATTTATATACATACTTAAATAAAAACCTAATATTTAAGAAATAAAAAAAAAAAACTTCCATACGAACGTAGTAAAATTACGGTTCTTAGACCACGTTTGGTCATTTTGAGCAGATGTTAAACAGCGATTACTACGAGTAGCCCTTAGTTATGTGAGGGGCTCACTTTATTCTTTTTACCACACATCGCGAGTGTTTATCTTTGTCCATTTACAAATAGCCGGCCCTCTATTATTGCTTCCCATGCACAATGAATGAAGTCACAGAGCGTACGTTCAGTGTTTCTTCCAGACTTTTTCTCCAGAAGGGGGGGGGGGCACTTGTTATTTTCGGGGGATGGGGGGCGGACACTAGTAACAGTGTGTGTTTACTATATAAATTTATCTCGTTCGGCGGGGGGGGGGGGGAGGGGGGGGGGTAAACTTCCTTCTAGAATCTAGATATAACCTCCAACAACCTTGTTTTGAGTCTCTGACAAGTGGTGCGCCATCAATTCAAATGATCTCACAACGATACTGGGAATTTCCGATTTTAATCATATAATGGGTTTTATTTCTCAACATGCCGCCGTCAAATATTTTCTTTTATACTTTTAAAATACATCATAAAAAAAAACGAAACAAAAAAGATACTAAGAAACCCTTCAAAATAATAACAGTTCATGAAACGCATTGTATTAATAACTTGAAAGGATTTGGTTGCTGACATATCAATATAAGACATTGTTATTTAATAAGAAGGTGTGGCTTAGCGGACTGATAACACAAATGTTTCGAGTTCGAATCCGTGTTCAAGTTGGTGGAACGGCCTTGAGCCCACGAAGCTCTGATGGGCAGTAAAACTTCAACTATGAGGTATTGTATAGACTATAGCAATATTGTATAGGATTCCTCTGTCCGAGATTCCACCGGCCTCCATCTTTTCTTATCTCCCTTACTACACAATTCCCTGCCCACTGTCCACTACATCCCAATTCCCTGCCCAGTGTCCACCACATCCCTCACTACACAATTCCCTGCCCAGTGTCCACTACATCCCTCACTACACAATTCCCTGCCCAGTGTCCACTACATCCCTCACTACACAATTCCCTGCCCAGTGTCCACTACATCCCTCACTACACAATTCCCTGCCCACTGTCCACTACATCCCTCACTACACAATTCCCTGCCCAGTGTCCACCACATCCCTCACTACACAATTCCCTGCCCAGTGTCCACCACATCCCTCACTACACAATTCCCTGCCCAGTGTCCACTACATCCCTCACTACACAATTCCCTGCCCACTGTCCACTACATCCCAATTCCCTGCCCAGTGTCCACCACATCCCTCACTACACAATTCCCTGCCCAGTGTCCACCACATCCCTCACTACACAATTCCCTGCCCAGTGTCCACTACATCCCTCACTACACAATTCCCTGCCCAGTGTCCACCACATCCCTCACTACACAATTCCCTGCCCAGTGTCCACTACATCCCTCACTACACAATTCCCTGCCCACTGTCCACTACATCCCAATTCCCTGCCCAGTGTCCACCACATCCCTCACTACACAATTCCCTGCCCAGTGTCCACCACATCCCTTACTACACAATTCCCTGCCCAGTGTCCACCACATCCCTTACTACACAATTCCCTGCCCAGTGTCCACCACATCCCTCACTACACAATTCCCTGCCCAGTGTCCACCACATCCCTTACTACACAATTCCCTGCCCAGTGTCCACCACATCCCTCACTACACAATTCCCTGCCCACTGTCCACTACATCACAATTCCCTGCCCAGTGTCCACCACCTCCATCACTACACAATTCCCTGCCCACTGTCCACTACATCCCTCACTACACAATTCCCTGCCCAGTGTCCACCACATCCCTTACTACACAATTCCCTGCCCAGTGTCCACCACATCCCTCACTACACAATTCCCTGCCCACTGTCCACTACATCACAATTCCCTGCCCAGTGTCCACCACATCCCTCACTACACAATTCCCTGCCCAGTGTCCACCACATCCCTCACTACACAATTCCCTGCCCAGTGTCCACCACATCCCTCACTACACAATTCCCTGCCCACTGTCCACTACATCACAATTCCCTGCCCAGTGTCCACCACATCCCTCACTACACAATTCCCTGCCCAGTGTCCACCACATCCCTCACTACACAATTCCCTGCCCAGTGTCCACCACATCCCTCACTACACAATTCCCTGCCCAATGTCCACTACATCCAAATTCCCTGCCCAGTATCCACCATCCTCTTCCCTCTACAACTCAACACCAGTTTACCTGGACAGTTTTCTAACCCCATAAAAAGAATCGATTCCTATCTCTCGTTATCGTGACGAGAAATCGTTTGTTCCCTAAACGGCACAAAACAGAGGGATTGTAGTATCGATTTGTTTCAAATCAGCTCAATCTTTGCAAACCGATTCCGTGGGGCCCCAGTGGTTGAAGATTTTTTGCCAATCGCATATATGTACACATGCAGATGCACAAAAAAAAAATAAATAAATAAATAAATAAATATATATATATATATATATATATATATATATATATATATATATATAAACATATATATATATATATTACCTCTACGTTAAAGCAGAGCTTGTTTTGTGTTTTTATACATGTTTTACCAGCCCTCCACACATCAAAAGTACTCATGCACAAATCAATTGGCCAGTGAAGTAGAATTTTATGCTTTGTTGTTATCGTTTTGTCGTTATTGACACGGCTAAATGCATTGAGAGAGAGAAAAAAGGGCATGACGTTCTAGAGCAGGGGTCTCCAAACTATGGCCCGCGGGCCGCATCCGACCCGCGAGGTCCTCTCATCCGGCCCGCGGAGATCTTTTTGTCCACGGAAAAACGTTTGTTGGTGATGGCTGAGGAACTTTGCCCAGAAAAATCAAAGACATGCCTGGAAGAAACTGGCCCCCGCATTGAAATTTGATAGTTAATGCGGCCCTCGCACTGAAAAGTTTGGAGACCCCTGTTCTAGAGTAAAAAAAAAATTTGGATGCTTTTTTGGGTGAACCTCGATAAGGAAATTGGGGTTTTAAATTATTTTGAGAATATCAGGTTTGTGAATGAGTCGGGAATGTTAGGTTTGTATTTTTTAATGAGTCGGGAATGTTTGGTTTGTGTTTGTGAATGAGTTATTAAATTTTAGGTTTGTGTTTGTGAATGAGTCGGGAATGTTAGGTTTGTGTTTGTGAATGAGTCGGGAATGTTAGGTTTGTGTTTGTGAATGAGTTGGGAATGTTAGATTTGTATTTTGAATGAGTCGGGAATATTTGGTTTGTGTTTGTGAATGAGTTATTAAATGTTAGGTTTGTGTTTGTGAATGAGTCGGGAATGTTAGGTTTGTGTTTGTGAATGAGTCGGGAATTTTAGGTTTGTGTTTGTGAATTAGTTATTAAATGTTAGGTTTGTGTTTGTGAATGAGTTGGCAATGTTAGATTTGTATTTTTGAATGAGTCGGGAATGTTTGGTTTGTGTTTGTGAATTAGTTATTAAATGTTAGGTTTGAGTTTGTGAATGAGTTGGCAATGTTAGATTTGTATTTTTGAATGAGTCGGGAATGTTTGGTTTGTGTTTGTGAATGAGTTGGCAATGTTAGATTTGTATTTTTGAATGAGTCGGGAATGTTTGGTTTGTGTTTGTGAATGAGTTATTAAATGTTAGGTTTGTAAAAAGAGTTAGGGAATGTTTGTTGTGTAACTGCTTAGCAATGAATGGTTGTCCTTTGTTATCATTTGGCTGGGCGATGCTGGTTTAGTAATGAATAGCTGTAGGTAGTGTTAGGTTTCCATGAGTTCACTGGCAAATGTTGCGCTTGTACACGCGTAAGGGATTATTATTGTTGTAGATTGGTTAAAAACAGCAGGGGTTAGACTTAACTGGGATTATAAGATTAGTGTATTGAGCAATAGTCGGCAAATAAAATTAATTAGTCGTGTCGTGTCTGTTAGGTTTGTTTAGCAAGAACGAACGTCAGTTGAAAAAGAGTTTAGCACACACATACACACACACACGCACACACACACACACACACACACACACATATATATATATATATATATATATATATATATATATATATATATATATATATATATATATATTTATATATATATATATATATATATATATATATATATATATATATATATATATATATATATATATATATATATATATATATATATATATATAAGTATCGAAAAAGGACGCATTATTTTTTCTCCTTCTCTTTTCGAAGAGACGAAATGGCTTTAGAGCCTTATTGCCCTTATGTTAAAAACCACTCTCAATCCCTAGTCCTTACAATAACTCCAGAGTCTCTTCCAGGCATCTATTCGGGGGGGGGGGGGGAAGTGGCGGAGCCCGCCCTGAAGAAAGCCTAATCCCCCCCCCCCCCGAACGAAATGGAATTTATATAGACAATATATACTTTGACAGTGTCCGCTCCCCCCCCCCCCCAATTTTAGTCCGCCCCCCCCCCCCCCTTTAAAATTTCAAGTGTCCCTCCCCCCTCCGGAGAAAAAAGTCAGGAAGAAACACTGATTAACTCTAACCTTAATCTTGGCAACTATAATTGTTTTTTTTAATATGGTTACATCATACTTTACAACACAATTAATTACAGAGGTGGCGTCTAATTAAATTTTATGAGCAGGCTACTTACAATTACAAAAATCAATCACAATTTTTACAGTATCCAGTTAGTCATTGATCTGATCATTGAGAAAACACAGAGTGAAGAAATCCGCGGAGAACATAAAATCCTGGCACAAAACGATGGGACACACGGAGGATTTATTGCTCCGCGGAGTACAAAACATAAAAATAAAAATCCCACACAAATCGAAGGCTTGGTGGGACGCGGACATGCGCGCCTGCCAACTTCCTGCAAGTTCTGGGAGAGAGGCGACATTCCTCAGACTATTTCAGCTGTCTGGTCAATGGAACGTGGAGGGCGGGGGAGGGGGGGGGGTTTACAAGAAGGTGGGGGTGGTACCTTGTCATTCTTGTAATAGTTGAACATATTTCATTTGATATATAACTTTTAGTAAACACCTCATTACGTAGGCCTACATGGTAAGAAACATACAAAAATGAAGTTTGTTAACTAAAGATTCAAGTGGATTACAAAGCTAGATATTGTTATTTAATATTATCTGCAAAATAAACCGGGAGTGTTCTCCCCTAAACTTTCTCGATTATTCTTATATAACACTACGAGGGATAGCAACGCGGGATATAGACAGGATCTTTATACCATTTTTAATTACTTAAACTTTTAAAATAGAATCTCGTAGAAAACAAGTTAATAAAAAGTCTAGTGACAATTTAAGCGCAATTTCCTTATGTTATCCATAACAATTTTAAATCAGCAAATAAATAATGCAACACAAGTAGTTTTAATAATTCAAAACAAAATAGAAAAAATATTTATTAACGAGATTTAAACAAATTTGCGGACGTGTAGGGGGTGTTTAGTTGTCGCGCTCTCTATATTGCTATATAGTACTGTAGTGTATTATGTATAATGTAATTTTTAAAAAAAAATTTGTGACCGAACGAAAGGATATTTTTGAAAACTTTCTTCCGCAATATTGTTCTACATTATGGCAGGAATCGATTGGTAAATGTTTCTAGTCGCTAAGTGGTCTGGTTGCCGAGATATGGGCCAAAAACTGCATTTTTTCGAGTTTTTTTGGCTTTTCCGGGAAATCCAGGAAGGAATTCCGGGAATTTTTTGGCCCACAATCATCCTCTGAACTTGCTTAACATATTTGCTTTGGAACTAGTCCTCGATATTGCTTCGTTGAGGAGGAGATACGACTTAAAGCTGTGGTAAAGCTGCGGACACACATCCAGAAATGACGAATTAATAATCGCAATTCCAGTATGGAAATTGCGCTAAAAAGAATTGCGCACAAAGTGAACGCCAAACAATATGTGTATAATAGTGCGGAATATAATTTGTACTTTATAAATTCACATGCGTATTTTGAGAAATCGGAAATAGCTTAAATTACTACTTCCAGTCAACGGAAGTTACTCAAAATTTGACAGAAGGCAAAGAATTAGATCTTTTACTTCTGAAACAATACTCAAGTTATAGTCCTTTGAAAAACTAAAAGTAGAATAAGTCCCACTTTCGTTAATCAGAAATGGCTGAAAAGTTAATACAGAACTACAAATTTATTTTATATAATACTTTATATGAAATTTCATCAACCTAGCCGTAATAGTACTCAAGTTGTCGTGTTTACAGACATACATACTCTCTCTCTCTCTCTCTCTCTCTCTCTCTCTCTCTCTCTCTCTCTCACACACACACACACACGATAGAATTGCAAAATCCAGTTTTCCGACTCGATTTCGCATAAAACGCCATAATTTTGATTAATCTGGAATTAGATTTTTTGGCCGATTAAAGTAAGTCCCCTATACTCCGTTTATGAGTAAGTACTGAGGTGTAAAACGGTGTAAACTCTCTAAATTTTATGTGATTTTTGTGCACGATTACAATACTTCCTATCATATATCAACTTGACATCGAAGATTGATGTAAAAGTAAATCTCTCCTGGAGGAATTGATAAATCTTACGGCAGATTAAGTAGAGACCGAGACCATCTGATAACCCTCGCTATATATATATATATATATATATATATGTTACCTAGGCAAGTTGCATACCCTGCTCGCAGCGCCAAATGTAACGAGACTTATCCTGCTCGCAGAGCCAAATGTAACGAGTCCCCGAGTCTATCCTGCCGACAACGCCAAATGTAACGAGTCTCTGGCTACCCTGCCGACAACGCCAAATGTGACCTTCCCGAGTCTAACCACTCATTCCACACAACATTGACCACAGCATAGATACTCGAAGATGCAGGTTCATTATTGATCCTTTTATTACATGAATCAAAGAATGCTTCACAATAATATAATGAATCAAGAGAGATGTTTCACAATAATAGTCTGAATCAACGGACCCCCAACAGTCCTCACTAGGCTTCATCTAACTGAATACACATGTCTAACGTCCTTCCTTAACACAATATAACCAACTTGATACTGCCACACAGACTCACTGATCGAAAGCGAGCGAGAGAGAGACTGACGGACTGACTGACAGACCTTCCGAGACTGACTTTCTGAGAGACACTTTCTGAGAGACCTCGAGCTCAGCCGTCGCCTTCCTTATATCCCCTTCATAATCGTACTCATATTCGGTCCTATCATAATCGTAATTGTAATCGATTCTAATCGTTACATCAGACTGTTAATTACGCCGCTTCTGTCGTACAGTCCGATTTTAATAAGCCACCTGCATCCTGTCACATCAAAGTTGACAGACCGTCTTTCGTATCGCTTCCCGAGATATTACGCCTTGGCATCAGCCAACACCTGCACTGTGACGTCAGACTGTAACACGTTATGTCTCTTGGTAACTTCCCCTAGTTACATCCACCCCTGCCTTTTTTTGTGTGTTATCAACCACAAACAACGCTTGGCAGGTGCAGTCCTTCAAAGTCCATCGCACCACCGTAAAAAAAAATCCATTGTTCCACTCACTGTCAATGTCGTCACATTCGTATAAGATTGACAGTTATCCCTATTTCACATATCCAATGTGTCTACATCATCTTCCTCAGACACAAAACAGTTCTAGAATTCACATCCACCTTTTTTCGTTTGGTGCCTTCACCAGTTCACTTTTATGACTTTTTGAACAGTCTGTTTTCATACCAGCGCGACCATGAAAGAATTGATGGTTGCTGACAAAAAATTTCGTATTCTTTCTGTTTCTCAAACTTCTCCGCGGACCACTTATCTGATGGTCTACTGTCTCTCTGCTTTTGGAGGGACCGGGATCCTCCTTGTTGCCGGTAACCTCCCCTTGTGTATCGCTGTTGCGCTGTTGATGGTGACATGGTTCCGGGATGGGTATGTGAATTTCCGTTATAGTTTCCGGTTCCCTAATTGTCTTGGATTTCCCTGTGTGTAACTGCTCTTCTTGACTATGACAATATTTCTTTAATTGAGCAATATTCGCCCACCGATCCGGTTTGGTGTGATCGATGGGTCTTATCTTAAAGGGGCCACCTGCTACTTTAGGCATCTCCACGACTTGCCATATCTCCTGTCCCCAGAGGTCGTGGATTTTGTTTCTGCCTAACGGGTGGCTACGCAGTAATACCCTGTCGTTCAGTTTGAGTGGCGGGTCCTTTGTCTGTACCGGCGGTTCCCTTCGCCGTGCTTCATGTTCTAGTCTTTCCTGTACTACCCTGTACATTTCTCTAATTCGTCTCATATGTTCATTCACATATTCCAGTGCAGTGTATGAGCCAGTCATACTCTCCTTTTTTCCTAGGAACAAGTCAAGGGGGAGTCGAGCCTCCCGTCCGAACAGCAACATGTATGGCGAAAAGCCGGTTGTGGCATGGGGTGTGCAGTTGTATAGATATACCAACTCTGGGAGAAAATCAGGCCAACGTTTTTTCCGTTCAGGTTCTAGGGTACGCAGCAAATCATGCATGCTGCGGTTGAACCGCTCGCACTGTCCGTTTCCTTTCGGATTAAATGTGGTTGTTCTAGATTTGTTGATCCCGTAGTGGCTGCACAGTTGGTTAATTACTTCTGACTCGAAGGCCCTTCCTTGGTCAGAGTGTAATTGTCTTGGTATGCCATATTTGATGAACCAATGTTCTATTAAGACCTTTGCCACTGTTTTGGCAGTCTGATCTCGTGTGGGCACCGCCACAGTCCATTTGGTGAAAACATCAGTCATTACCAACACATGTTCCGTCCCATCCGATGATTGCTCCAACGACGTAAAGTCCATAGCCACAATCTCTAGTGGTTTTGTCGCTAGTAGGTGTCCTGATGGCTGTCTCATTTTGACAACTGGCATTTTCGCATGCTGACACCTCGCACAAGCCTCACAATGGCGTTTGACCTCCATTTCCATATTGGGCCAGTAACACCTCCGTCGTAATATTTTGTGCGTCCTGTCCTGACCCTGGTGTCCTGCCCTGTCATGTGCCAACCTTAGCACTTCTTCTCGTAATTGTCCAGGCACCACCACCTGGTGTATTGTCCCATCAATTTGGTCATGAATTCTCCGCATGAGAACACCATCCTGTATACTGAGACGGTCCCACTGACTCAGTATTTTCTTTGTTTCTCGACCAAATTGTTCTCTTTCCCTTCTTCCTGGGAATTTTTGTTCCTGGACGTGTTTCAACAGCGGCTGTAAGCCACTATCCGTTCTCTGGGCATTTCTTATCATTCTGTGATTAAGGCAATTAAAATCACCAATGTCCATATGTCCGGGCTCTGTGGAAATGTGCTCCACCCCGGTCTGTCCGTTTTGCCTCACTTGCACCCCGTGAGGGATATCTGTTGACGCTCTGACCTCACATATTCCTGTCAGCGTTTCTTCCTCATCGCCCGGTCTCTCGTAAGGATTCCTTGATAAGGCGTCCGCATTGCCGTTGGACCGCCCCGGGCGATATTTTATCTCTAGGTCAAAGAGTGCCAATTCTGCTGCCCATCGCTGTTCGATGGATCCCAACTTTGCTGTCTTTAGGTGACTCAAGGGGTTATTGTCAGTGTATACCACACATTTAGCACCTAATAGATAGTCCCTGAATTTTTCCGTCACAGCCCATTTTAATGTCAAAAGTTCTAGTTTCATGGCGCTGTAATTTGTCATGTTCTTCTCTGATTCCTTCAGAGCTCGACTGGCATAGGCAATAACCCTGAAACCTTGCTTTTGTTGTTGTGATAGCACCGCTCCCAGACCTTTAGAGCTGGCGTCAATTTCTAGCCGAAATGGTTTGTCAAAGTCTGCGTATCCCAATATCGGCGCCTCTGTCAAAGCCTTTTTCAGTAGCTTAAACGAGTTCAGGCATTCCTCAGTCCATAATTCACCTATCAGTTGTGTTTTACCTTTCTTTTTCTCCTTACTGTGTTTCTTTGTCATTTTGTTTACCAAGTCATGCAATGGTGCGGCAATTTTTGCAAAACCAGGCACAAATTTTCTATAATAGGAAGCAAAGCCCAAGAATGATCTGACCTCTACCGTAGTTGTTGGCTGTTTCCATTCTTTAACAGCTGCAATTTTATCTGGGTCAGTGGCGATGCCATCCGACGAAATCACGTAACCCAAAAAATGTACCGATTTCAGACCGAAGCAGCATTTGTCTGGGTTCAGCTTTACTCCTATCTCCCTAAGACGGAGAAACACTTGTTCTAATCTTTCTAGATGGTCCTCCCAAGTTTTTGAATAAACTAGTATATCATCCAAGTACACCAACATTATTTGAAATAGAAAGTCACTCATAGCACTCTGCATTACTCGCTGGAATGTAGCAGGTGCATTAGTTAGACCAAACGGCATACGGGTCCACTCGTACAGTCCCAGTGGAGAAATAAATGCAGTTTTATGTTGATCGTTGGGGTGCATGGCCACTTGGTGGTAGCCACTGGCCAAATCCAAGGTAGAAAAAAATCTTGCTCCCCCCAACGCATCAAGACATTCATCAATACGAGGCAAGGGGAATGCATCCCTTCTTGTGATATTGTTCAATTTCCGGTAATCACAACACAGTCTTATCTCCCCTGACTTCTTTTTTACCACCACTATCGGTGCCGCATACGGGTTAGTGCTGGTTGTAATAATTCCCTTTTTTAGTAGATCGTTCAGGTGTGCCTTCACCGCAGAGTAGTGACTCGGTGGTAATCTTCGATAAGGTTGCGCCACCGGCTTGTCTTGTAGTAAGGGTATCTGGTGTTTTATTACTTCCGTGTAACCCAAATCACCCTCGTACGAGGCAAATATATCCCTGTACTTATTCAACAATTCATTTAGTTTTGGGTCCTCAGTTTCCGGGAATGTATATGATCGGCCATCCTCTTTCTTCACCTCGGCCGTCACATTGACCGACCTAACTGTTACTTCATTACTGCTGGTATTGCTCAGTTCGATGCACTGTGCCGACCTTAGTACCTCGACGTTCTGTGGTACTCCTACCAGAGTATTAGGCGGTATAAAAATTTCCTCATCCAAAACATTTGCCACTAATCCTTGAACTAGTCCATTTTCCGCTGATGTGTATGTCCGCAGTAACACGACGCCTGCCCTCAGTGCGGCGCCACATGGTTCTATCATCACATCACCATTCACGCTTCTATCACCAATTTGTAATGTAATTGCCTTGACCGTGTTTGCCGGGACTGATATCCTTCCTCTGGTCTTGGCAAACCTGGCCAACTTGGATCCCCGACCTGGTGTGGTCGATCCGACAATATTTGTAAGAAATTCTGGCAACTGGCCAAGAATATTCATGCCCAACAGGCAAGGTATATTTGACACATTTGTCTCTAGGTTGTGTTTCGTAACGAACACCCCAACCTGCTTCAACCTCTGTCCCGCCACCACGACATCCGCCAGAAAATAACCACAGTATGGAATGGTTAGTCCATTAGCTGCCGTCAGGCGCATGCATGTGTCAGACCTCAACCTATGGTCTTTTCCTTTCATCCATTTGGTGTAAAAATTTTCCGTGATTGTCGTCACCTGGGAGCCTGTATCCACAATTGCCTTCACCGCGATGTCCCCAATCGTAATCACCATTTCGGGACAGACTCCCATCATTTTGCTTCTTGGGCCATAACCTCGCCCCTCTGTAGCCTGGCCCTGCCTTACAGAGGACGACCGTTTCCCTGGCAGTACCGTGCCATATGTCCGGGTTGTGAACAGGACAAACAAATTGGTCGACCGTCAGCCGTCCACCGGAGTGATGGACCGGCGGGTCGCGGCCGTCCAACCTGTCTCTGTTTTGTCCCGTTCTTTTCCTGATTCTCAGCTGTTGACCTGCTTTCCAACCTCTCCAATCTTTGGTCAACCTTATCCAGGTGGGCCAACAGTTGAGCCATCATGGTTTCCACCGTGCCGGTCCCCGTGGGTGGGGATTGTTTCTGTTCCGGCACCGAGACTTTGTCCACCGAACAGTTCGATTGGTCCTCATCCTCGGACCTGCGGATCGCTGAGTTCCTGACCTGAAGGAAGGTCAACTGCGGATCTTTGTGGACCTCCTCTTTCAACTCTCTCCTTAAGATCGGGGTTGCTAGCCCCTCGATGAACTGGTCCCTCAGTAGGCGTACATCAATGTCAGGTGTTTTGCCCTTTACCGAATCAAAGGCCCTGTTTATTCGGTGTGAATACTCCATCACACTCTCCGCCATTCTCTGCTTTACGCCTACGAACCCCGATAGCAGTTGCGATCCTGACCGTCTCTCCCCAAAGGTCTCCATAATTAGATCCAGCACCTTATCTGGATCTGATTGGACGGTTTTATCGTGGCATTTGACCTCTGCCCTAACCGTCTCTCCTATACTGCCCATCAGCAGTCTTAATCTTTCCTCTGGTGACATGTTTCTCGAGGCCCAGGCCGCTTTGACCTCCTCACTGAACCTGTTGGTTAAAGTTGGATCACCGTCCCCGTAAAATTTGTTAATGTGGGACTCTCTGGGCAGGACCACAATATGGGTCTGCTTCTCGTCCAGAGTAGACATTTTATTCCTTTAGTAAAAAAAAAAAGAGTTCTTTCTTACCGTGTGTGTATGAAAAAATTTTCCTCGTTCCTCAATTTTCACTGTTCCTGAATGTCCGAATTCACACACACACTAAACACAGTTATGAACTAGGTTGACTATGGGTGCCTAACGCGGCAAGTCTCGTTGAATTCATCCTGTCCGACGACGCCAATTGTTACCTAGGCAAGTTGCATACCCTGCTCGCAGCGCCAAATGTAACGAGACTTATCCTGCTCGCAGAGCCAAATGTAACGAGTCCCCGAGTCTATCCTGCCGACAACGCCAAATGTAACGAGTCTCTGGCTACCCTGCCGACAACGCCAAATGTGACCTTCCCGAGTCTAACCACTCATTCCACACAACATTGACCACAGCATAGATACTCGAAGATGCAGGTTCATTATTGATCCTTTTATTACATGAATCAAAGAATGCTTCACAATAATATAATGAATCAAGAGAGATGTTTCACAATAATAGTCTGAATCAACGGACCCCCAACAGTCCTCACTAGGCTTCATCTAACTGAATACACATGTCTAACGTCCTTCCTTAACACAATATAACCAACTTGATACTGCCACACAGACTCACTGATCGAAAGCGAGCGAGAGAGAGACTGACGGACTGACTGACAGACCTTCCGAGACTGACTTTCTGAGAGACACTTTCTGAGAGACCTCGAGCTCAGCCGTCGCCTTCCTTATATCCCCTTCATAATCGTACTCATATTCGGTCCTATCATAATCGTAATTGTAATCGATTCTAATCGTTACATCAGACTGTTAATTACGCCGCTTCTGTCGTACAGTCCGATTTTAATAAGCCACCTGCATCCTGTCACATCAAAGTTGACAGACCGTCTTTCGTATCGCTTCCCGAGATATTACGCCTTGGCATCAGCCAACACCTGCACTGTGACGTCAGACTGTAACACGTTATGTCTCTTGGTAACTTCCCCTAGTTACATATATATATATATATATATATATATATATATATATATATATATATATATATATATATATATATATATATATATATATATATATATAAATATATATATATGCATATGTATATATAATTAATTCTCTACTCTTTCTCCCCCCCCCCCCCCCACAAGGCTCCGACCCGAACAACAGAGCAGTGCAAATGTTCAGTCGAATAAGATTTTGGTCAGAAGTGATTACGCGTGGTCAGCTTTCTCACGCCTACATCTTGTTTGAATATTCAATCAACACAAACTGTGGACATGTTCATTGACTCTGATACCTGTCTAACCTTAATCACCCGGTTTTCCAGGACCTTTTCAGTGAACTTGAGCGATCAGTGGTTGCAGCAGTTCCAAGGGTCCTTCGTTATCCAATCTGATTCGTCGTCCTCAAACAACAAACACACAAGAGCCACGCCTCCAAAATGGCCGACATTTGTGTAAGTACTTGCCAATCGCATGAGCAAACACACGCCCCCAATTTACGTAGACATGTGCTGACGTCTTCATGTCAAGTTCGGAACTTTCTAGACTATACCCGTGGCCTAAAACATTGACGTGGTTTTTATTTCTAGTTACGCCCAATGGCTAACATCCACGCGTTCAAAAACACACTAACATGCCATATAGCGAGTAAACTTGTTTCAAAATCAGACTAGAAAAACCCGGCTATATCCATATACACTATATCCAGCTGTGCCCAACCATAGCTCTCTATAGCTAGCTATATACAGCTGTGTCTAAATAAAGCCATCTATAGCCAGCTATAACCGGCTATTGCCAGCTTAAGCTAGCTGTATCCAGAGGTGTAGCTATGGGAAGGGGTGAGGGCCGGGGACCACCGCCCCGGGCGTCGACCCGAGAAATGAACCTCATTTTAAGCTAATTTCAAATTTAGTATTAAAAAATTCATAAAAAACGTTTTAATAACAAGCTTTTATGTAATGATGCACTAAAAAGTAGAAAATAAATTATAGACTACTATTTAAATAACTATAAAGAAAAGCGTGGGTCACTTTAGTATCTATTGGATACCTTTAATAATGTTAAGGAAGACACCCACGCTTTTCTTTATAGTTATTTAAATAGTAGTCTATAATTTATTTTCTACTTTTTAGTGCATCATTACATAAAAGCTTGTTATTAAAACGTTTTTTATGAATTTTTTTTTCAGTACTTTACATGTTTTATTTACAATAGAGTTACATGACTAAAAACCATTGCGCGCCTACTGAACATCACGTTCAGTAGGCGCGCAATGGTTTTTGAACGCAGCCATTGAAGCTATTGAAGGTGATGACGCGTGTGGTGTGGTTGGCTAGACATGCCTACTAATTCGGTCCAAATTTTAATTAATTCATAAAAAATCAATTAGGCATCCAATTAAGTCAAATTTAGTTTCAGATTGCATTGTCTTCATGTCTTGACCCACGTGCCAACTGTGAATCGTGTCGGTCAAGTAGAACTGTCCGAATTTTCACTCCTGCGTTTCCGTCTAGACTGACGACAGACTGACGACAGAGGAAGTGAGTTAAATAAAAGCTTGTAAAAACAGTCTAAGTTACGAAATGTAATGATACTTTGCTATTATATGACAAGGATGAGGCTTTTTACTTTCTCGATATACGAAGTAGCCTATAGAGAAAGTCTTGTAATCGTGCAAAAAAAAAAAATCGAGATTTTTACAAATCTCGACGTTTTACACCACACTGATACGGAAAAACATAATTTTGCAATTTTGTCCGTATGTCTGTGTGTCTGTCTGTCTGTCTGTGTGTGTGTGTGTGTGTCTGTGTGTAAACACGATAACTTGAGTACCGTTACAGCTAGGTTGATGAAATTTCGTATATAAGTATTTTATCAAAATCGTAGATCCTTACCAACTTTTGAGCGATTTCCGATAATCGGAAGTGGTACTTTTCGTACTTTGAATTTTTCAAAAGCCTATAACTTGAGTACTATTTCAGATAGATAAATGAAATTTCACATGTAAGTAAAAGATCTAACTCTCTACCATCTATTAAATTTTGAGTAATTTCCGTTGACCGGAAGTAGTAATTTATGCTACTTCCGATTTCTCAAAAAACTAATGTAAATTTTTAAAGTAATAATAATATTGCGTACAATTATGCACTCTTTTAATTTAGTGTTCACTTGGTGTACAATTCATTTGTCTACGAGATTTTATTCTATTTTTAAAACTTAAAGTATTTAAAATTGATTAAAAAGCATGTCTATAGCCCGAGTTCCCATCCCCTGTTGTTTTATATAAGAATATTCGAAAAAGTTTAGGGGAGATCACTCTCGGTTTATTTTTTCTGACATTGCTAGCCTTTTTGAAAAGGATAACTCATCTTATGTGGAATTAAATTGGCGTCGTGTAAAGTTTTCATGAACGCAAATCATACACACTAATTATTGAATCTGTCGAACATAACACTTATTTTATGGTTAGCTAACAAAACATTTATTATATGGCCAGTGAACAGAACATTTATTCCATGGCCAGTTAACATATGGGCAGTAGACAAATTGATGGCCAGCTAACATATGGCCAGTAGACAAATTGATGGCCAGCCAACATATGGGCAGTAGACAAATTGATGGCCAGCTAACATATGGCCAATAGACAAATTGATGCCCAGCTAACATATGGCCAATATACAAATTGATGCCCAGCTAACATATGGCCAGTAGACAAATAGATGGCCAGCTAACATATGGCCAATAGACAAATAGATGGCTAGCTAACAGAACTCTGGTTCTATGGCCTAAACATTACGTGATAGACAGCTGCACCATACTTAACTCGTCCCTGCTACAAGCCCCGCCTCCTCATTATTATCCAGCTCTTTTAAACCTAACGAACTTTGTTTTTTTAAATCGATAAACTTGCTTTATTTAATAAATGTACATAGGACAGCTCTGTCATAACCTGGGTACTCAGACAAAACGCAGACTCGCTTCAAGAGAGATATATTAAAGTTTGCTTTAGGAAGTCTATATCAGCAAATCTAACGGTATGAACTTAATTTTGATCGTTTTTTTCATTAATTTTATATCATTATATATATATATATATATATATATATATATATATATATATATATATATATATATATATATATATATATATATATATATATATATATAGTACGACTTCTCTCCTGAAAGTATCGAGTTCGAATCTCGGGCTCGAGTCCATAAAACGTCGCTGAGTCCACCCAGCTCTAAAAGGGTACCATTGTTCCCCTGCCATTACCCAATCTTTAAATTGGTTTTTAAAAATGTAACGAATATAAAAATGTGAACTACACTCTTTTTCAACTAGCTTGTGTGTGTTGACACGTCTCATCTTCTTCTCCCTAGCCACTCGTCAGCTTTGGTGCCACTGTGAACTTCTGCCATGCGTTGTTTGAACATCCTTGTGTTAGCCTGTCTGCTCGTCTCTCTCAGCCTGGTAGCAGCACAGCCAAAAGAAGGCAACTCGGGATTCTTGAGAAAACGACACGATGCAGGCAAGCGAGATGCTAGATATGAAGAGGTCGTTGAAAAGCGACAATCTCCTGATGGCTCTTCTCTGCTGAGTCTGGTGAAACGGGAAATCGCCTTTATTGGGAAAGAAAACTAAGAAACCGAAAGAGATTCTGGATCTGACGCGAAGGTTCAATAAGGATGTTCAGTTTTAAAAGGCAAACCAGATCCATTTGAAGAATGTAGATGCTAAAAGACAGACAAACAATAAATCTAGATTTTAAAAAAAAATTGTTCTGCTTGTATTTTGTGTGTGTTGATTTTATCTTTAGTATCAGGTAGTATATAGATAAAGTCACACTGAGCGAGGGTAGAGGTGTAGCGACCCCTTCCGATTTATAGGCCTACATATGTATACACTCCATTTACAAATGTAAATCTCTCTCTATATATGTATATATATGCCTATATATATATATATATATATATATATATATATATATATATATATATATATATATATATATATATGTATATATATATAGTATATATATATATATATATATATATATATATATATATATATATGTATATATATATATATATATATATATATATATGTATATAATATATATATATATATATATATATATATATATATATATATATATATATATATATATATATATATATATATATATATATATATATATATATATATATATATATATAATATTATATATATATATATATATATATTGTTATGAGAGATTATAAATATCTATTATGGTGTCCCCCCTTCTTGCTATCCCACCTGTAACGGTACACATCTGGACCTGAGTCCAGCGGTTTCGAAAGGCTGGACGGGCATAGACCTCAAACTGTGGTCATGAGGGCGGAGCCTGAGTCATGTGACATGTACGGTAGGGACGCTACAGTACGGTCACTCTACCCTCTCCCCTTTTCGGAGGTACACAGTTTTGATTTGGTGTTAAGGAGAGCAAGACTGTTAACCCGAAAGTCTCAAGTTTGAATCGGGTTAAAGTCAGTAGAACGTCCCCTGAGTCCACCCAGCTCTGATGGGTACCTAACTCACGTTAGGGAAAGTAAAGGCGGCTGGGCATAGTGCTGACCACACTATCCCTTTATAAGCCGAGGTCACCGAGCCAGGTGAACTCTACTTTGTTTACTCCATAGTGCACAATGGAATACGACATGAATAAATATTTGTTTGGTTGATTGTATAATGAAACAAGGTAGAGGAAACAAATTGGAATCCAACGGACACAACAGCTCGAAGTCTTGGATTTCGCAGACGTGCGCTGTATTTTCGCACATAGCCGATAACAATTGCCTGACAAATTGTACTGGTTGAAGAAGCAGCAGTAATAACCGTTTTAATGTTAGAGCCAGAGTTTCTTCCAGGCATCTCTTCGAAAAAATTTTACCGCCCCCCCCCCCCCCCCCCCCGCCGAACGAAATGAAATTGATATAATTTATACAGAAAATATATACTTTTAACAGTGTCCGCCCCCCCCCCCCCTGAAGAAAGTTTACCGCCCCCCCCCCGAAAATTTCAAGTGCCCCCCCCCCCGGAGAAAAAAGTCTTGAAGAAACACTTGTTAGAGCCATCGCCCATGACTTTAAGATTAGAACCAGCAGCGATGAAATGTGGAATTTTAATGTGGAATTCAAATGCTTTATCGAAAACATTTTCAATCTGGACCTACAACTAAATATAACGTCTCTTTTACTGTATGGCTTGGAGCTAGATAGCTACAGACATCGGAGAACGAAATAAGAGCAAGGAAAAGAAGTAAGCTGGGGCACAATAGGGCTGGTAAGTAGGTCACCAACCAGTTCTATGGCTCATGCATGTTTTATTGAGCCGTAGAACTGGTTGGTGACCTACTTACCAACCCTATAACAGAAAGACAATAAGTATTATCGCTAAGCAAGTGCCAGTGTAAAGACCTCGGGAAAGAGGAAGAGAATGAGTACAAAAAACTCATGAAGGAATTCGTTTGAAAGAGAGATGGGGGGAAGTTGGATTATAAAGGATTGATCTTTATAACAAAGCAAGTCAGTCGACAAAGTGTTGCTTACGCCTATGCTCCTTAAGGATGCCGAAAAAAGAAAAAAAAGAAGAAAAATCAGAAGAATTTAGAGCAGTGGTTTTTAACCTAGGGTTCGATCGAACCCGTGGGGGTTCGGTAAGTCTTTCAAAGGATTTCGGCGGAGGTCAAGATACACACCCGACTCGTATGATATTTTGTGATAAAACTATTAAGAAGGGTTCAGTGAAGGCGTATTTGAAGATTAAGCACCACTTGTTTAAACGGGAGTTCGTAGAAGGTGCAAGCTTATTTGGTCGACTTCTAGAACACTTTTGTTAGTTTGAACAAAGTAACAAAACGGTAGCAGTTGTCGTGCTGTATCAGCTTTACCTCGTATAGTAGGTCTTAGTGGCCTTAACTGTATGACTATTGCAGTATTAGGGCTTATTATAAAACGAGCTATCAGTCTGATCAGTTCTGTCCATTTAACTAGAATAAATGGAATACATTATACAGAGTTAATTTGTTATAGCCTGTAAAAGAAATTGTGGGGCCCAAAAATAATCGGGGTCTCCATCTTGCTGATGCTTTATTATCCACCCCCCCCCCCCTCTCCCTCCCTTTAATCCCTCAATAACTGAGGATGTGTGTTGGTTTGTATTTGTGTTTGTTTGCAAGTGCGCAGATGCGTGATTGCGGTGTGTGTGTGAGTGTGTGTGTGTGTGTGTGTGTGTGTTTGTTTGTATTTGCTCGTGAATCAGTTGAATCAGGTATGAATATTTTATTTGCTCATGAATCAGTTGAATCAGGTATGAATATTATATTTGCTCGTGAATCAGTTGAATCAGGTACGAATATTCTATTCGCCAGAAAAATATTTGAGTCTGTACTTAATCAAACAGGGATTAGACAGGAAACTCATTTTGTTGTAAGTAAAGCTCAGTCTCTATAAGACTGTAAATCCTTTTGCTTTAATTACACACGGGGGGGGGGGGGGGGGGGTGCTTGGAAGAAATTCTGGTTATTTGCAAATTAAATTAAATAAATCTTCAGTGTAACAAGATATATAGGATATAACATTGAATAGAACACTCTACAATTAATCCCCATATTTAATTAAACTACTGAGTGATTAATTAAAATTCCACAGCGAGAACAAGTATATGAGCATGTATTACAAAGGTCTAGCTGGTCGATAAAGGATACGTGTCATACTACCATTGGTATCTTTTTAAATCATGGGTTCCCAAACTGAGATAAATAAAAATTTGAAAGAGGATTGTGGGCATCTTGGATCTCTTGAAAACGAACCGCGGCGTTATTTTCCCTGAGCTGAAAGAAAAAGAATCTGCATTGGCACGTTACCCATTCTCTGCTTCCCTTGATGTTGCCAGCATTCCCAATGAATTATAATACAAGATGAATTCTTAAATTTGCGGAATGATTCCGCGTCCCTTATCGTATTAAATGAAAAATTGCTCAAACAATTTTGGTGTAGTATACACCGTCAATACCCAAACGTGAAACCGGTTGCCTTTCGAGTTTTAGTTCCTTTTGTGTCTTCTCTAATTAAAAACAAAACAAAGAAATAAATTATATGCTGAAAATGACATGAGGTTGGCAGTAACAAGAACTAAATCGCGAATGTTGAGGCTAGTGATAGGTATTCAATTTCACCCATCGAATTAAAACAGTTATCAAAAATATTTAATATTGAAAATCTACTAGAAAATCGTATTTTAATGCTTATTAATTTCCTCACTAATTTCGGCTTTTAATTCCATGGGGTTTCGCGGTCACTTACGTTTTATAAAAGGGGGTGGCCACTCGAAAAAGTTTGGGAACCCCTGTTTTAAATGTAAGCTTGACATACATAGGCGAATCCCAAATGGGTGGCTTAGGGGTCATCCATAAATGGACGTCACGCTTTTTTGACGATTTTTACCTCCCCCCTCCCCTCCGTCCACACGTCGTCACAAAAAGCCAGACCCCCCCCCTAAAATGACGTCACACCTCAACCTAAAACCCCCCTCAAAAATTGCAGTTGAATTTTTTTAAAAACATCGATATTTTTTTCCAAAATCTTGTCTAAACTATTACAATTTATTAAAAACAGTTATCTAACACGCGAAATAACGTCCTAAAATTCGTTTTCTAACATTGTTTTTTTATAATGCGAAAATGTGACGTCGCAACATCTGAACCCCCCCCCCCCCCCCTTATCACACATCGTCACAAAATTACGGACCCCCCCCCTCCCCCTTATCACACATCGTCACAAAATTACGGACCCCCCCCCCTCCCCCTACGAGTGTGACGTCATTTATGGATGACCCCTTAGTCATAAACCGTCCCCTGGCGCTCGCCCGCTTCTACCAAGACAGACAAAGCAAGTTCAATAAAAGCTGGTAAATAACACACCCTATTGAAACAAAAAATCTTGTTGTTCGTCCTTTATGCTGAAGAAACATAGGTCAGGTAATCAGTGGCGTAGCGAGGTCGGGTGTCACCCGGTGCGGCACTTAATGGTGTCACCCCCCCAGAGGCGTTGCGACCCTTCCCGGGGACAAACTTTCAAGTTTTCGATTTGCACCCCCCCCCCCTCAAACTTTCGATTTGCACCCCCCTCAAGTTTTTGATTTGCACCCCCCCCTCAAACTATTGATTTGCACCCCCCCCCCTCAAGTTTTTTCTCTATATATTTTGCTATTTTTTGCCTTGGTGTCACCCCCTAAATGGTGTCACCCGGTGCGGTCCGCACCCCCGCCTCCCCCCCTCGCTACGCCCCTGCAGGTAATCACAAGATCTGTGTGATTATCCCCTCCTCTACAACATACAACCAGTCCTATCTTCCAGACTTTTTTCACCGGGGGGTGCACTTGAAATTTTCGGGGGGGGGGGGGGGGGGGGGGGACAACAATTTCCGGGAGGGGGGGGGGCGGTGCCCCTCCGAAGAGATGCCTGAAAGAAAATCTGCATACAACCGTAGCTCACAGTTAAAGCCTAGAATACCGCGCAACTGTGCACCCACTTCCCGCTTCACACGACGTCTCTCAAATGTTTTCGTGCAATAACTTCTGTCACAGCTCTTAATGTTATTTTTAGACATTGAATCTTTTAATAAAAAGGGTAGACAACTCTATTTCTTTCCTGATTTTTTTTCTGACAATGTTAAACTGAGTTATCTCTCTTGACTCAGCTGCTTAAAACCCACCGGAGTTTTATCAAAATAGTGTCTATTTTTCTAGTTTGCTTTTATTAATTGAGTGTTGATAAATTATAAAGTATTTATTCTAGCCATGCTAATTTCGAACTTAATAGCAATGTCCTTTTTAAAAACTGCTTTTGAATATCATTGCTTTAACATACTTCATGCTGATTTTTGAAGGGTTTTTTTTTGGGAAAATAGTAAAATACATTAAAATTTTTGCTTTCACATTGTGTATGGTAAGCCTTAAGGCAGGGGTTCCCAACCTTTTTTTTACTCTAGAGCACATTCTAAAATATCGGTAGGGTGGCGGGCACCACCTATTTTAAATCGTAGCGACCCTTCCCGACACCAGGGGACAAAACTTTCGATTTGCGGGCACGGGGTTGGGAACCCCTGCCTTAAGGGTACGAAATTTCTTTTCACTTTAGGTCAGGGATCGGCAACAGCGGCTCTTTAGATGTCGAGATGCGGATCTTCAGCTTCATGCACACATATTAATAATTATTTTATTTTATTTTAAAACTAATAAAAATATTACTTTGCAACACTCGAACGATATAATAATAAATATAAACAATAAACACTCGCTATTCTATTATAATATTTAGTTACTCCCTATTTCTATGTACTTCCTTGTTTTCTAAAACTGAGTTATTTAAATGTAAACAATGCCTGTGTTTGAATAATATTTATAGGGACACGGTTTTACCTACACTCCATGGCGTCGCTAGGTCGGGTGTCACCCGGTGCGGTACTTCGTGCTGTCACCCCATTCCACCCCCCCCCCCCCCCACAAGAAACGTATATGTATATATAAATAAATAAATAAATAAATAAATATATATATATATATATAATATATATATATATATATATATATATATATATATATATATATATATATATGTGTGTGTGTGTGTGTGTGTGTGTGTGTGTGAGTATTAGCCTACATAGGCCTATAATTTAAATAAACGCCACACCCGTACATGGATGTTTATAAGCTTTAATTACCACAGACGTAATAGTAACGATGTTCATCTATAGTTTGT
Organism: Physella acuta; assembly: GCF_028476545.2. Classification (NCBI taxonomy): domain Eukaryota; kingdom Metazoa; phylum Mollusca; class Gastropoda; family Physidae; genus Physella; species Physella acuta. The sequence continues at coordinate 36,786 of NW_026733848.1, read as the reverse complement.
TAATAATATAGTTGGATGTGGTATTGTTTCACGAAAGTTAGCACGGTTTCACCCAATCACCCTTGTTATAATTGTCGATTTTTACTTACAAGACTATTTAACTTTAATTAACTATTAATTGAACGGGCAAAAAAAGCATGTTTCTCCTGTAAATTTTGCAAATTTTTTGCCTTGGTGTTACCCATCCTACACTATCGGTCAACATGGCATTGGGCGTAATGTATGAAAGCCTATGAGTGTAAGTTAATCACTCACCGTAAAATCACCGTTAATCACTCACCGTGTCGGGGACGGGAAGTGGCGCTCTCGTGAACCCTTGTTTACATTACCGCAGGGGCGCCACGTCCGGCCCCCAAACTCGGTTTAATTATTGAATGTCGTGTACCGCATTATCAATATTGTAGTGTGCTCCTTAAAACTAACGTAGGCGCGTAGTGCTCGCGGGATAGCCCTGGGCGCCAAATTGCGCCGTGCAGTGATGCCGGAGGACGCACCTGATTCAATTTAGTGGGCGACTATTGCAATCCATTGTATCCATAGCCCAGTGGCGTAGCAAGGTCGGGTGTCACCCAGTGCGGTACTTAATGGTGTCACCCCCCAGAGGCATAGCGACCCTTCCCGGGGACAAACTTTCAATTTTCGATTTGCACCACCCCCCCCCCCCCCCCCCCTCAAACTTTCGATTTGCACCCCTCCTCAAACTTTTGAATTGCACCTCTTAAAAGACTATTTAACACTCGAATTAATCACTTAACTAAGTGGAATTATCATTTTTCTCTATATATTTTGCTATTTTTTTGCCTTGGTGTCACCCCCTTAAATGGTGTCTACCGGTGCGGTACGCACCCCCCCCCCATTAGCTACGCCACTGCCGTAGCCTACCTCGTCGTTTAAAATGAACGTATGCACTATGGTGCTCACGGGTAAGCCGAATCGCCCCCTGCCGGCGTGCCTGATTCGATTACGTCAACGATTATTGTTGCCCATCGTGTCTTTAGTTAATAGCCTTTTTTTGAACGAACGTAGGCGCCACAGTGCTCGCAAGCGAGCCCGGGGCACTTTGGGTCGCGCAATTGACGAGGCACCGGCGGTTGCGCCTGATGCAGTTTTACCGCTGAATATAGTAGTACCCCTTACCCGCTATGCAGGACGTCCAATTTTTTGGATGCCAAGTGCTAACATAGCCGCTCTGGAACTCTCGGCTCTAAACCTTGTATGGACGAAAATCGCATGAGAATTTTTTTTCGCAGAAAACGTCTCGGGAGTATTCTCATCTACTCTCCAAAGTTTCATGTCACTCGGATGAAAGCATCGAACCGCATCCGACTTCTATTTTTTTATATACTGGAAATATAGAAAAATCGCACCCTCCAGGGGCGCCACCATTGCGAAATTTTTTAAAAAAATACTTTTTTTTTTGCAAAACCTCCCCCGGTGTGTGCTAATCAACTCCCTATTGTTTCATGGTCATGGCGATCGGGTGAAAGGTGTAATAATGAAAAGACAGAAAGACAGACACAGATTGTTTTATATATATATATATATATATATATATATATATATATATATATATATATATATATATATATATATAATATTATTATTGGGTCTCACAATTTCTTTTACAGACTATAGCAAATTAACTTTGTATAATGTATTCCATTTATACTAGTTAAATGGACAGAACTGATCAGACTGATAGCTCGTTTTATAATAAGCCCTAATACTGCAATAGTCATCCAGTTAAGGCCACTAAGACCTACTGTACGAGGTAAAACTGATACAGCACGACGACTTTGTTACTTTGTTCAAACTAACAAATAATTTACTAATTTCTAAAAGTGTTCTAGAGGTCGACCAAATAAGCTTGCACCTTCTACGAACTACCCTTTAAACCAGCGGTGCTTAATATTTTGGCAATACCAAGCCCCACCAGCCCCACCAGGCTCTGTAACCTCGGCATAGAAATGGACAGTGTGGGATTTTTAAAAAATTACATACTTCTTCATTGTCAATTAATCAATTAAACGTCCGTAACCCGTATTCATTGGAGTGCCGCGGTTGATTTTCTCAATTTTCTACCAACATTCTTGAGGCCCACCTCTCTCCTTATCTGACCACATCCGTAGGCCTCCTTCTAAATGACTCACCTTGGCCACGAACACTTTGCCGTTGTAGTTCATCTCGAAACTCTTGCGCCTTAACCGTTGACATTTACTGGAGGGCCATACGAATATGATTGTATACATCCATACCCCAAAATCACGGCCATAATTTTATATTGTAGACATAAGAAATTCTCCGTTGATACAAATATCCCAAAATTACTAAAGATATTATATTTTGTTCTGGCTATTTGAAAAACTAAATGACAATATATTCAGTCTTAAGCTCTTAATATTTCGTTTAATTACTATAATTACGATTGTTGCCCCTGGGCTGCGCTGATCAACTTTTGTCTCCCTTGTTTTATGTTTCATGTTGTGCGTTGTGTTGATGTCACTAACTAGAGGCTAAAACTGTTTATACAGTTGTTGGGCACTAGTCTGCAGGACGTTCCTGAGTCCACCCAGCTTTTATAGGTACCTAACTTATGTAATGAAAAAAAGGCGGCTGGGCGTAGTGTTGGCTACACTATCACTTCGTGTTAACACAGTTAAGTAAGGTAAGCCTTAAGGGTACTAAGTTTCTTCTCCCTAACTCTTCATAGGTCTCAAACAGGCCCTTTGTAATTAAAAACATTCAGATGAGTCCATGGCATTCAAATCACCTATTCTATCCTTTTTGAGAACCCACTTTACTTTTAGTAATAAAAGCAAGTGAATATTACTTTCACCTAGTTAAATTAAAATTTGCCATCTTAATTTTAAAACAAAAATTGAATTATCGGTAATAGATTTTACTACGTTGCAACTTTTACTTTCATTCATTTACTTAGTACAATTCTTTCAATCACTTTTATTAAATTTAATTTTGAAGTTTCTCATACAGTGTTTCTTTCCGACACTGGTTTAAGCATAAATTTTTTATATTTCTAGACTTGTTTCAGGGGAGGGAGAGAGACTCCCCCACCCCTTAAGAGATGCCTAAAAGAAACTCTGTTAAGTTACAAATTAACTCAAAGCTTTTATTGTCCTTTTCCTAGATCTACTTCCTTACCTGCTTGCTCGAAAGTCTCGAGTTTGAATCAGGGTTCATGTCAGTAGAACGTCCTCGAGTCAACCCAGCTTTGATGGGTACCTAACTCACGTTAGGGAAAGTAAAAGGCAGCTGGGCATAGTACTGACCACACTTTCACTTCTTATGCCAAGGTCAAGAAACATGTAAACTCTACTTCAACTTCAACTATATATATATATATATATATATATATATATATATATATATATATATATATATATATATATATATATATATATATATATATATATATATATATATATATATATATATAGTCATCTGTTTCTAAAATTTTTACATTAATTTGTCTCGCTTGTTTTTAGCATCATCATCTATATAACCAGTACATTTGTCTAAACCTGTTAGTCTATAATTGACTATAATCACATTGGCATAGCTACAGCTCTTAGACTGGAATCCCCAGGGGAAGTGAAAAGATTAGCGACCAAGGAAATCCTGGACAACAACAGTAGACAAAGAGGCAAGGGTTGCAAGATTAACACGGGTACAAATAAAGACAGTGGAGTGGTGTGGTTGCAGCCCTTGCTCCCCGGGCGCCACAAAGGAATAAATCATCCACAACTCTTGTATTTCTACTTCAGCTACAACTGTACAGAAACGTTTCTCAATATTTAAATAACTAGCTTTGCCAGATTTTGCAGCTTTTGCACATGTTTGCTAGAACTTATTGTCTTGTCTTCTGTATGCTCGTTAAGAACTACCTCTCCATATCTTTTTTATTCTAAAAGCCTTTGAATCCAACTTTGTCTTAACAGCCGCAGAATAAATATTGCAACTGTAGGTTCAGTATTAGAAGAATCTCATTTTACCTGTCTTGTGTTAGCCACATTACTTTTAAACAACCATTAAATGAAGAATATTTCATTTGTTTACATTTTACAAGCCAATACGCTATGTATTATTTTAAAAATTTGACAAATAATTAATGAAGATCATTTAAAAGCTGCCATACCCCTCTCAGGTTTTTATAGTTTATAAAAATGAATACAATTGTACATATCTGACCAGGGTTCCCAGATCATTAGATTAAATGCCCTATGTTTTAAGCAGTGGCGGAACTAGAAAAAATGGGCCACCCCGCAAAAAATTTTTTTGGGCCCCCCATATATATATATATATATATATATATATATATATATATATATATATATATATATATATATATATAAAACAAGGTTCGCTCTCAATTTAAAAAAAAATTCCATCTGGTACACGAATAAATCAGAGGTTTTTCAACACACGAGCTGGCCCCTTTCTAAATCTAGTCCAACACACCAAACTGAGGCTTTCATCAAAACGTTACTAACCGTGTGCCCTGTTTTCCAGAAGTTGAATTAAATGTTAACAATGTCGGCAGTTCATTTCTTGGATCTTAGGACGCGGGTTTGTCCACACTACCAACTAGACACGCCAAGGCATGCTGTAAATCCCTCTGCGACGGCCCAGGTGTCAGGGGAGTCACGGGGCTCTTGGAGCTACCGGTTACATTACTGCACGGGTGATGGGTGTGACACATTGTTTCTTCCGGCAGAGCTCCCCCCCCCTCCCCTCCCCCGAAAACAGTCTACCCTGGAAGAAACATTGGTGCGACACCTAATTAGATTTAGTCATCGAGTGTTGTAGCGAGACTTATTCCTAGTGTTGTGGGAACTTTTAAACGACTGTCTGTGGGGTCCAACTTGCTCATATGTGATGCGCTCAGGATGACACTGACGCCGGTTGTATTCAAGTAGTAACCTCATCCACTTATGCAGTATCACGGGGCGCTAAATCACATATTTCCGTTAGGAGTCCCCACTCAAATATGTACAAATGTTAGGCCTATGACAGAAACCTTTGCGGGGCTGTACTCAACAGCTTCCCAAGTTTTCATGGCGATTGGGTGAATGATGCAGTAATGCATAATAATATTAGAGAGAAAAATGTTTTTCACATGTACAACTGTATGTGGCCAGGTCACGCGTTGGATAACCTTCTGATTTAGGGGAGGGGGGGGGGGGGGTTAACTAGACACGCCAAGGCATGCTGTAAATCCCTCTGCGACGGCCCAGGTGTCAGGGGAGTCACGGGGCTCTTGGAGCTACCGGTTACATTACTGCACGGGTGATGGGTGTGACACATTGTTTCTTCCGGCAGAGCTCCCCCCCCCTCCCCTCCCCCGAAAACAGTCTACCCTGGAAGAAACATTGGTGCGACACCTAATTAGATTTAGTCATCGAGTGTTGTAGCGAGACTTATTCCTAGTGTTGTGGGAACTTTTAAACGACTGTCTGTGGGGTCCAACTTGCTCATATGTGATGCGCTCAGGATGACACTGACGCCGGTTGTATTCAAGTAGTAACCTCATCCACTTATGCAGTATCACGGGGCGCTAAATCACATATTTCCGTTAGGAGTCCCCACTCAAATATGTACAAATGTTAGGCCTATGACAGAAACCTTTGCGGGGCTGTACTCAACAGCTTCCCAAGTTTTCATGGCGATTGGGTGAATGATGCAGTAATGCATAATAATATTAGAGAGAAAAATGTTTTTCACATGTACAACTGTATGTGGCCAGGTCACGCGTTGGATAACCTTCTGATTTAGGGGAGGGGGGGGGGGGGGTTAACAAAAAGCCAGACCCTCACACACCCCCACCTCAATGACTATTAATAATGTTCAATTAATTCTAAACGTTCTAATTAATTTCTAAATAATTATATAAAAAATAATCTTACCTGCCCTGTTTTGTGAATTAGATGTGCCTAATACTATGAAAGTAAATTAATATGTGTTGACTAGATCTAGTGCTGTCTAGTGTCTGACAAAATGTGCTGAAGTGGTGAATCGTACGGTTAGGAAGTAGTTCATAAACGATACATTTATCTCCTCGATACTTGTGAGGTTGAGAAAGAGGGATGGGATAGGGGTCGGCTCGGGAAAAAACTTGAAAGGGACAACAAAACGCCTTGAGCTATGTACGTCAGCATCGCCCATTGTAAAACTTACTCAGGGGAGATAATTTGAAGTATAGGCCTTAAAAGTTTACTATATTTCTTGTAAAATCAAAAACAAGTAAACGTATATAAAACTGAAGTTTCTAGTATTATATTATTTTTTTAAAATTATTTGTACGATACAAGATAGTACAGGATACAAATTCAACCACTATCACAAACACATATTAACATTGAAAAATGTACAATGGATTTCGGGTCCCCTACCAATGCCGCAAATATGAACCGCGCATCATGAAAGTATTGAAAGCCCACTTCATATGTAGCGGCTTTTCGTGCTATGGACTTTGTTGTTTTTTTTAAAAAGAATTTTGCCGGCGACAGCGTGTGTTTGATTGTAGGGAAATAGAACTCGGCCTTGACGATGGTTAAAAAATACAACTATAAATAACTGTTTTAAATATGTAAAGAATTTGTCGACAATTTTTTAACCCCCTTTTTGGTCCCCAAGCCCTGCCCCATCCGCCACAGTATACTTTGGAGGATCGGTCAAACAGTTACGTGTCCTCTATTTAGCTATCAAAGGGAGGGGGGGGGGGGGGCAACGAGTCAAAGAAGTCATTCAAAATTTGAAGAGTTGCCTATATTTTACACTGTAGTTTGTGTAATGGATTTTATCTTTTGCGGAAGAGCGTGGTATAGTGACTGTAAAATAAAGATAATCGTACCGCAGCTACAGTGTTTTTCTTTTACAAACCAAATATTATGGCAAAAATTAAATTCAAAATTAAAAAAAAAAAAAAAATTGGTCAGCCGTGGGCCCCTAAACGGCCTCCCCCCCCCCCCCCCCCGCGCATTGCGGGGTCTGGCGGGACTGTAGTTCCGCCCCTGTTCATCAGGTAAATGAACAACTACTGACTAGTGTCTTTAACAAAATGTGCAGAAGTGGTCAGTTTACAGTTCATAGACGGTTCGTTAATCTATGCATTACAACTTATTGTAAGAGTAAGGGTGTGGTGAGGGGTAGAAGTGAGGGGTAGGGGGGAGGGGGGGGGGGGGAGAGTTGGGAAGGGGACAAGAAAGCGCCGATAAACATCTACATCAATAGTGCCGACTTTTTCCGATCGTCTAGAAGACCAGGATAGTCGCCTCGCCGCAACATTTCCCCAGCCCGATTTCAAAGCGTACCGGCACAGTCAAATTTCAGATGCTTCGTCTTTGAAGTTGTCTATATGTCTGGCGGTCTCTCGAGCTATAGTCAGTGCATTTTTCTCAAAGACGTTTGCCGACTATCGTGTTTGTTTGTAACTGTAGAAGAAAGATAACTCGACCTCCACCTAATTTATTTTTTTTTAAAATAATTTAGCCAGGATTTTTGGGCCCCCAATTGGTCTGGGCCCCCCCCGCATTGCGGGGTCTGGCGGCACTGTAGTACCGCCCCTGGTTTTAAGACAGGCAAGGTACCAAAATAAAAGAGCTTTAGCCACACATTATTATAAAGCAATTTGCTGCTAAAATTGTTTCATTTTAAATACATTGTAGGTTTACAATACTCACGATAGTATTGTTTTTTTTTTTTAAATATTGTGGCAACTTCATTATTTAACATTTTAAATTATAATAGTAATCTTAAATGCACAGAAAATAAGAAAATAATACAACTTTACTTTCTTCAATAAAATGTTTGGTCACTAAAATATGTTAAAAGATCTAATGAGTGACCAAATCTTTTATTAAAGAAAACAAGTTTGTTTTATTTTCTGGTTTTCAATGCGTTTAAAAGTTTATTAATATAAAGTTTTTTTGAAAATGAAGTTGACACTACAAAAGTTATGACCCCCTGATGCAGAATGATCGATGATCTCCTGAGATTAATTCTGTTATTTTACCTTTTGTTGCTAAGCTTTGAAATTTTGAAATTAAATTTAAATGACTAATGGTCTTATTAATTTGATTAAAAGTTAGATATCTTTTCTTTGTCGTTATAGAGCAGGGGTCTCCAAACTACGGCCCGCGGGCCGGATGCGGCCCGCGAGGTCGTCTCATCCGGCCCGCGGAGATCTTTTTGTCCACGGAATAAATGTTTGTTGGTGATGGCTGAGGATCTTTGCCCAGAAAAATCAAAGACATAAACTGGCCCCCGAACTGAATTTTTATAGTTAATGCGGCCCTCGGACTGAAAAGTTTGGAGACCCCTGTTATAGAAGAAAGTAATAATAAAATAGTTACATTAGAAATGGATTAAAAATTGAGTTACAAGCTTTGTCACAATCTAACAGCAAACAAAAGAAAATCAAACAAACATTCTGGACTAAAGAAAAGCTTATGAAAAAAAAAAACCAAATAAACTTTTCTACAATAAAATCTTCATAATTTGAAACAAGGAACTTGTAAGGTACATAACTCGGATTTCCTTGCTAGGGTTTTAATTTAATGATTACCTCCCCTACACTACTTTACTAATGCTCATCTACGAGATCACTCAGCCACTGCTGATCTCATAATAATCTTAAATCATTATAGTCCAACAAGTTAATCTTTACATAGACCACTAGTTCAATTAATAAAAAAATCATTCTTTAATCACAAACAAATATTAAGTTTTAATATACACTATTTTCAACTTGCAGTTCAGCTGCCTGGGTATTTTTTATTGCATCTTCTCATTTGGTTTTATTGTCTTCCATTCAAGTATCCCATACATTTGGTCCATCAAGCCTTTTGGTCCCTCATACCTTTTGGTCCCTCATACCTTTTGGTCCCTCATACCTTTAGGTCCCTCATACCTTTTGGTCCCTCATACCTTTTGGTCCCTCATACCTTTTGGTCCCTCATACCTTTTGGTCCCTCATACCTTTTGGTCCCTCATACCTTTTGGTCACATATACCTTTTGGTCCCTCATACCTTTTGGTCCCTCATACCTTTTGGTCCCTCATACCTTTTGGTCCCTCATACCTTTTGGTCCCTCATACCTTTTGGTCACATATACCTTTTGGTCCCTCATACCTTTTGGTCCCTCATACCTTGTGGTCACATATACCTTTTGGTCCCTCATACCTTTTGGTCCCTCATACCTTGTGGTCACATATACCTTTTGGTCCCTCATACCTTTTGGTCACATATACCTTTTGGTCCCTCATACCTTTTGGTCCCTCATACCTTGTGGTCACATATACCTTTTGGTCCCTCATACCTTTTGGTCCCTCATACCTTGTGGTCACATATACCTTTTGGTCCCTCATACCTTTTGGTCCCTCATACCTTGTGGTCACATATACCTTTTGGTCCCTCATACCTTGTGGTCACATATACCTTTTGGTCCCTCATACCTTTTGGTCCCTCATACCTTGTGGTCACATATACCTTTTGGTCCCTCATACCTTTTGGTCCCTCATACCTTGTGGTCACATATACCTTTTGGTCCCACATACCTTTTGGTCCCACATACCTTTTGGTCCCTCATACCTTTTGGTCCCTCATACCTTTTGGTCCCTCATACTTTGTGGTCACATATACCATTTTGGTCCCTCATACTTTATGGTCACATATACCTTTTTGGTCCCTCATACCTTTTTGGTCCCTCTTACCTTTAGGACTCCCTCTGGCTTGTTTGTATTTTATAAGATCTAATATATTTTTAAAAATCAAATTGTTTATGAATTTGTACATGTTCTTTTCAAGTGTCTTTACATAATTTTTATGCAAATATCTGTAACTGCACATTTAATACAATATAAGATTAGAACATTTAATTGCTTTTTTTTCTGTTTGTCAATGTACATTAATGTCTCAATTTATTTTGATTTAAGCATTATATACTAATAGTATTTACTTGGATAAGCAGAAAAGTCATTAAAATATCTTTACATGTTTAATTAATTATTTTGTTTTAAATTACATATTAAACTTCAAATATTTAATGTTTAAATAGACAGCTTAAAAAAAAGTATGTTTTTGAAAAGATATATTACAGATTTTTTGTTTTGAATGTCACTATGACAACCACACATTTGTATCTATTTGTGATGTGAAACACCACAAATGTAAAAATGAAAAGCACTTTATTTATAAAATTGTGGTTCAACTAACCTAGTATTTAGTGTTTAATAATTATACATTGTTCGCAGTGTTTTCATATTTGTCTGTTTGGTTTTTAGTCATCAAAATTTCATTTAAAATGTTTAATAGCAGCCATGAAACCCACACAAGGAGTTAAAGAAGTACAGTATTCAAGTAATTAGATCAGCGGCGTAGCGAGGTCGGTGTCACCCAGTGCGGCACTTAATGGTATCACCCCCCAGAGGCGTTGCGACCCTTCCCAGGGACAAGTTTTTCAAGTTTTCGATCGGCACCCCCCCCTCAAACTTTCGATTTTCACCCCCCCCCCCCCTCAAGTTTCTGATTTGCACCCCCCCCCCCTCAAGTTTTCGATTTGCACCCCCCCCCCCCTCTATATATTTTGCTATTTTTTGCCTTGGTGTCACCCCCCTAAATGGTGTCACCCAGGGCGGTCCGCACCCCCCGCCCCCCCTCGCTACGCCTCTGAATTAGATACTCCTAGCATATCTAGTGTGGTATCTCTGGTAGAACTGCCTAGTGAAGCTCGTGCATTGATAGTCAACATCACAACAGATCAAATCCTAGTAATTGTAATCATTTTTTATAGAACTAAAGGTAAACAACTGAATAATATTTATATATTATACATGTTCAATTAATCAATCAATCATCCCTTGACATTTATATGGGTCACTGGGTAACCACAGGTGTTTTTCTCATAAAATCTGTCTCAGCTCTTTGCTGCTCTGAGTAGTTCTGAAACAGGCAGCCCAACCCAATCTTTGATGTCGTCCATACAATGATGGTTTTACTTTCCCCTCCTTGTTTCTCCAATATTGTTTTATATAGGCTGATGGCTAGAGTGACACCCCCATACCAGCACAACTTTCTTGTTTTGACTCCACTCTGTAGACTCTCAAAGGAACTAATGACACTAGTGATCTTATTATACAATGTTGCTTGTCTTAATATTTTTTGCCCAGCCGCATTTGAAATGAAATACCAAGTATTTTAATATAATTTTCTACATAATATCTCAAACTTATACAAGCAATAATCTGGTTTAACTCAAATGGGTGTGAACATTTTATGTGAATATTTAAAAAAAAATTGAGCTAAAATACTTCTTAACCCAGCTTCCTATAAATTTAGACTTATTTTTGTTAATATGACATTAACATATGAGTCAGCATTTACCTTACATTAAATAACAAATTTTTATTTCTATAGTTAAAAAAAAATATATATTTAGCATTATCTTTCAAACTTAAAAAGTAAATAATGAAAGTAGTTCATCACTCTTTCCTTTGTGTCATTTATCTGTATCTTCACATTTCTAACGTTTAAAAGTATTTTAAAGTTAAATATTTTATTTGTAGGCAACATAGCCAACAATAATCTATACCCTTCACCTAATCAAAAGAAAATTGTCTTTACAGAATTTTTTTATATTAAGGGACATAACTACGCTTACATCTTTTAGTTACAACAAATACTGACTATTCTCCCTTACATTAACACTTTGTTTTGAACGAAAATTTTGTTTGCAAGATATTTAAATCGCTGCTTGCGGAAGTAATTTACACTTAATTATAGTTCCCCGTAAATAGTTTGATATTATTTACGGTAAGATATGCTAATGTATGCAGCCTATTTAACCAATTTTACACAATGTAGCCTACGGCTACATGTCTACTTCAGTCATATTGTGTTTGTTCGTTAAGTTTGTGTCTGATTGCTACAATTACCAATACCAATTTTCTAAAATGTGTTATTTCTAAATATCGCATATTAAAACTAGTATCAAACAATAAAAAATCTATTAATTACTAGATCTAGATCTAGTCCTGTTATTAGATCCAATCTAGATTCTATGACGTTCAGCAAGATTTAGATCTCGTCTACTAGATCTAGATCTAGATCTAGATCTAGTCTGCTTTATACTTTTATAGGCCTATTTTTAAAAAAAAATATTTTTATTAAATAAAATTGCCTATATAAAATTGCCTATATTTTAAAAATAGTATTTATGAGAGATGCCTAGATCTAATTTAAATAGGATGGCAAGCAACCTCAATAAAATATTATTACGAATTTCTGAAAATTTAACAAAGGCGCTTGATTTTAAAAAATTCTGTGTCATTATTTAAATACGTGAAAACAATTTTAAGCATCAAAAGTAGACTTCTGGGCTGAAAATAAAATAGACTAACTAGATCTAGAATCTAGATTTTTTTATTCGTTTGGCCAACTACACAATAATGGACTGAAACTAAAATAAACAATCGAGATTTTAGATTTTAGATGTAGTTATTCGTTTGGCCACCACACATTTATGGGCTGACACTAAAATAAACAATCGAGATTTTAGATTTTAGTTATTCGTTTGGCCAACTACCCAATAATTGATTGAAAATAAAATAGACAATCTAGATTTTGTATTTATTTGGCCAATGACACACAATAATGACCTGCGTACAAGGGCTCGTAGTCAACTCAGAGAAATCGATATCTCTGCCGACAATAACAATCGCGGAAAGATAATTCATTCCATCATAATATCTATTTCAGGTTTAAAATGGTTTTGTGATCGGTCAGCTGTTAAATTTATAATGAAACACACCGATAAAATTACTAATTAAGCTGATTATTCTAAATGTAGGTCACAGTGTTGTTCCATCTACAGTTGGAAAGACTAGCTAATTGTTACGAAGTTAAGCAGGTGCTGTGATGGCCGAGTGGTTAAGGCGTTGGACTTGAAATCCAATGGGATCTTCCCGCGCAGGTTCGAACCCTGCTCGCAGCGAAATTTTTTTCTCCCTATTTATTTGTGGATCTTAACCTCAAATGGATTTATGCGTAAATATTTCTTTCTTGACTTTTTACAGGTGTTTTTATAATAATAATAAAAGAATTCTGCCAAGATAACAGTATGTTTGTCTACTTTATTTAGAAAAGTTCGTTCGTCAAGGCTTTTCAATTACGATTTCCGGCGTATATATGTTACATTACAATACTTTTTCATTGTATTTTTATTTTTTGTTTCCTTTTATCAGGTTTTAAATATTTATTAACCTTGTTAACATTATTTTAGCATTATTTTGTGAATTGTTTTAAAGCTTATTTGCTTAAAAATCTGGGTCTATTGTATTACACTTGATCGCACTCAATTCATTGAGCGCTTGCATTGAATATCTTGATATTAAACATTTCTTTACGTAAAAAAATCTCTACTCTTGAGGCTTATGTACTGTGTATAATCCCCGCTAAGAGGATTTGCTGTTAATCCGGCTTGCGGCTTATGTATCGTTGGATCACAATGCATTGTATTCATTCATCGTTTAATCATAATCGATACATTGATCGATTTGTTTTGCTAGTTGTGTTTATATATGTGGAAATCTCTTTGTCTGTCTGCATGTCTGTATGTATCTTTAGTTGTCTGCTGTCAAAGTTGTTAGTCTCTATATGCGCTCTATATTTGTTAGTGTCTATATGCACTCTATATTTGTTGGTGTCTGTATAAACTCTATATTTGACAGTGTCTATATAAACTCTATATTTGTCAGTGTCTATATAAACTACTCTATATTTGTCAGTGTCTATATCTCTTCATATACCGAGGTCACACAAACATGTGAACTCTACTTCACTTGCCCAATGGACAGAAGAAGGTCTACAGCTCCCCCCCCCCCACCCACCCACCCACGAACGAAATGGAATTTATAATAAAGAAAATATATACTTTTAACAATGTCCGCCCCCCCCCTCCCCATGAAAATGTTAGTCTGTCTCTGTCTCCCCTCTCGAAAATTTCAAGTGCTACCCCCTCCCCCCCCCCCCGCCCACCCCGGATAATGAAGTCTGGAAATACACTGCCAGTGCAGCGTCAGGTTCGAGAAGGGAACTTGTGTCAGTCTGTTCTCTATATTTGTCAGTGTCCCTCTGTTCTCTATTGCGTTCTTAACTTGGCGAGTGTTAAACTTAAACAAAGCAAACCAACAAAGTGCTTTTAAACTTTGTGCTTTCGTATTCAACTATCTTCAATCTTAACATACCCCCCCCCCCACCATTTCCACTCCCCATTCCCCCCTCTCCTTAACCTTCGTCTTGTGTTACATAGCCAACACAAAGTCCCACTCTAAACACAAACTAACCCTAACCACTCAAACCTCTGTTTTCAACCCTCATTGGCCCACTGCTCCCGTGTGAGCGGCTAATTAATTAATCACCTCACCCAGCGGGTCCATACCTCGTGACCAGATGCCTCCCGCGATACGTAGACGCACCCCATACATAGATAAGCCATAGATAAGCCCCCGGGATAAGCTCAATTGTATCCTATGTTTTGTCAGCTCATTACTTAAACACCACAGGTTTTTCGATTTGCGACACGTACATGATTCCGCTTTAAACGATCGTTTGTCTATTCAACCGTATCACTGCTTATTAGTAATTCGTTTCTCTTTTGTCTGTAAAAAAAAATGAATTTAAAAAAAAAAATTATTTGAAGAGCAAAGTTCTCAACCAATCCAATGCGCGGGTCGGTGTCACGTGCTTCGAGCGTCACTCCCTGTCACTTGTTTGGAGAGTTTTCTCGGCGAGCGATTGGCATCACAGGCAATAGGTGCCTTGACCTCATTTGCATAGGGCGCGTAGTCAAGTAGACCAGAGGCTGGTGTGTAGGATCAATGGCGTCGTTGAGTTCTTTAAAAAAATTGTTCTCGGGGAAAATCAAATGGACTAATTATTGAGGAATAATTGTTTGAATTTATGACAGGGGGATGACACCACACCCCCCTTTCCCTTACCACACACAAACTCTCTCACACACACAAATACATGCATACACACCCAGTGTTTCTTCCAGACTTTTTTCTCCGGGGGGGCACTTGAAATCTTCGGGGGGGGGGGGGGGCGGTAAACTTTCTTCGGGGGGGCGGACACTGTTAAAAGTATATATTTTCTATATAAATTATATAAATTTCATTTCGTTCGGGGGGGGGGGGGGCGGTAAAAAATTTTCGGGGGGGCTTCGCCCCCCCCCCCCCCCCCGAAGAGATGCCTGGAAGAAACTCTGTACACACCAAGACACAAACACACCGACTCACCGACCGCCCCACGCACACACAATCACACTAACACAAAAATACCTACAAATATAACCATATACCACCTTCTATAACCATGCACCACCTTCTATAACCATATGCCACCTTATATAACCATACACCACCTTCTATAACCATGTACCACCTTCTATAACCATGTAGCACCCTTATAACATTGTACCACTCTTATAACCATGTACAAATCTTATAACCATGTACCACCCTTATAACCATGTACCACCTTCTATCTATAACAATATACCACCTTCTATAACAATGTACCACCCTTATAACCGTGTACCACCAGTATAACCATGTACCACCTTCTATAACCATGCACCACCTTCTATAACCATGTACCACCTTCTATAACCATATACCACCTTCTATAACCATATACCACCTTCTATAACCATGTACAGCCCGTATAACCATATAACACCTTCTATAACCATATACCACCTTCTATAACCATGTACCACCCCTATAACCATGTACCACCTTCTATAACCATATACCACCTTCTATAACCATGTACAGCCCGTATAACCATATAACACCTTCTATAACCATATACCACCTTCTATAACCATATACCACCTTCTATAACCATATACCACCCTTATAACCATATACCACCTTCTATCACCATGCACCACCTTCTATCACCAGGTACCATCACCCTTATAAGTCCCGTGCCATCACCCTTATAAACATGTACCATCACCCTTATAGTCCCGTACCACTACTCTTATATCTAATATCTTCCCGCGCTCGCCATTCACACTCGCGTGCACTTATGACCTACTCTCCGCCCACGTGACCTACTCTCCGCCCACTTGTTGCTGTAATAAACAACCTTCCCACCCAACAAACCCGAGCGGGCGACTTAAGGACTATAAATGTCCTCGAGTTAAGGACTATAAATGTCCTCGAATGCAGGACCCTACACGACCACTCAAATCTCGACAGGAACAGGCCCTCTAAACACCTGACGAACTCTCGTAAATCTGACGTGTGAGGTCTGGGTAGGCTGGTCATTGCCTGGTCAGCGCGGGTTGTGAGTGCGAGGTTTATGGTCAATACATGGTGGAGCAGCGTGCTGGTTGTATTGTTAGTCGGGTGTTTGTGAGTTGTTGAGGTACATGCAAATCCGCGTGTGATTTTTAAAAATGAAGTTGATTTCATCGACTGAATGGCGATAGTCGATAAGAAGTTTTGAAGTATTCTCGAAAGTCTTGTTGGGTGTTTTGAATATTATTGCATTTAAAATAATGCATAGTGCTTTAACTTATAGATACTTGCTTAGGTGTAGACAGTGAGCGATTGAGATCGAATGATGTATGACTAGTTACACGCTGCTATCCAACAAAACCAAGACGATTCGATAAAATTTGAATGAAAATTAAAATCTAATTTTAAATAACCCTCCCTTCTCTTTACCCCTGCCTCTCACCCATATCCCACCCTCCAAAAACATCGCAACAGAACATGTACGTAGTAAAGTACGTACATATTTTTGTTCCGGGCATCTCTTCCGACCCCCCCCCCCCTCCCTTTCCAAAAAAATCCACGGCCACCCCCCCCCCCACCCCCCACCCCCCAAACGAAATGGATTTTGTATAAAAAAACATACTTTTACCAGTGTCTGCCCCCCCCCCCCCCCGCAAAATGTTGTCCGCCTCTGAAATAATATAGTGCCCCCCGGAAAAATGTCTGGAAGAAACATTGAGAACGTACAATGTTATTTCAAACCAGCCAGTCTAGTGGGTAGTAGGTTAGTTATCCTGTCGCCTCTCCTGTGACATATCGACATACAAGAGCTTCCCAGGCATCTCCGTCCCGAGCTCTCTCCAACTGTCCCCAGGTATATCCAATACAGGCCTCCACATCACGGCTTGATGAGAATTCTCCAGCGGGAGATCACATTTTCCCAGATCCGAGTTGTCTGTCCTTGGTCATTGGTCATCTAGGTTGGGGGTTGAGCATAAGGTCAGCAACCTTATATCGTAAAAAAAAATATCACTATATAACTGCAGGCAGTGGATAGATGAAGTAGAGTCCATCTGTTTCTCTGACCTCGGCGTATGAATGGTCAGTGTGTCCAGCGTTATGCCCTTGAAGCATGTCTATACGCTGACATAATCTTTTGTTTCGCTTTGTTGAACATCTCTATGCCCTAACCAGTGGCGTAGCTAGGATTTTCGGGCTCCTATGCAAAAAGTGTTAGTGGGCCACTCAGAGGCGTAACGACCCTTCCCGGCGACCGGGGACAAACTTTCGATTTGCACCCCCCCCCCCCAGACTTTCGATTTGCACCCCCCCCCCCTCAAACTTTTGAAAAAGCCCCCTATTTGCCTTGGGCCCCTATGCCTTGCTTACGCTAGCTTTACTGTAGCTACGCCACTGGCCCTAACCTTACATTAAACCTAACACCTAACCCTTTGTTTTGCTTTATGGATCACACCTATACCCAGCAATAACCCTTGCCCTAAACTCCTAGCCTAGTTTGATTGAGAAAACCAAAAAATATAGTAATTATTATTATTATTTTCATTGTTTTCTTTTAAACTAAAATACTCTATTAAAAAAATATATGAGTATCCTATCATCGGCGCAGTACTCACGTCAAGCACGCAGCGTGACATCACGCCCGACCATCTTTTTTTGTTCAAGCGCCACTACAAGCGCTTACCCGTCCGCCATTTTGGTGAACAGATCAACGATCCGCTCACTTGACCGTTCCACACCGGGCTGGTGTGCTAGTCACTGAAACACCAACATTGTGAGCTACGTTCCTAAGTCTTCTCATCCACACCGCCAAGTCCACTCCACGTTACAACGAGTCCCAACACTCTGATTAATTTGCTAATTTCATCAATTAAAAATGTTAATTTACCTAACCCGAAAACCTACACCGTTAAACAAATTAAATTGGACGACTTAATAATAAAATCCACTGCAAAAATTGATTTTTTCGGGTTATTTTTTTTTCATCAGCTATCAAATTTGCATAACTGTCTACGCTATTGTCTAGGTTTTTTCGCGGTAATCGGAAATTCTATTTATCCGGCTTAGCGTGTCGGACCAACAGGTGGAGCGTCACAACAGCTGCGGCGTCACGGTTGAGTGACTCTTCACAACCAGGAGGGGGACTTTACTTTTATTTGAGTGTAAAATTAGCGCGGAGCGATTTTATTGAATAGTGTCCATCCTGTTGCAAATATTGATGGGGACGAGACTTTTTACCATTTAACATATCAAATAATTAGCTGTAAAAATATGTTACTATCGGTTATGTTGGATTACGTGAAGATGTACATGTGAATATGTATATGTTCAAAGATTCAGGGGTTTATTTTAGAGATAGATGATCGATGAACCTACTGCCAAAGCTCATGATACTTACTTACTTACTTAATCCTCATCACTCCCTGTGGAGTAGGCTATAGGGCAGCAACAAATCTCCGCCATTACGCTACAGAAACGGCAACAGATCTAAAGCTCATGATAAACCTTTACTAATGATGATAATCCTATCGCTAAGCTATGATATATTTTTAATCTTTTAAGAAACATAACCGATCGATTAATGTATTGATAAATCATATTGGAAAACCTTTTAATACATCGAATAATCGACGTAATGATATATCAAATTTTTGCAAGAATATTAGTTCTTTATAACCGTTGCGGCAATGATTACAGTAATACCTTGATTATTCGCACTTAATTTTCAATCCGAACATTTGCGTTTTTCAAACAATTTCTTCAGTGGATTTTGAGCTTTTTGAAAATTGAGCTTTTGCAATACGCAATATCCGGTTTTCATATTTTAATAATATTTCTTTGTAAATCTGTAACAAATACATTTTCTATCTTATAAAAAGAAAACGTGTTATATCAAATTAATAGCCTTTAGTCGCCGTGGGCAGGCGCGTAGGCTGTTGGCGTACATAAATATAAGAAGTATCTGGCGAATAGGTACCAGTGTTTTTTCCAGACTTTTTTCTCCGGGGTGGGGGGGGGGGGGGAAGCACTTGGAATTTTGAAACTTTGGGGAGGGGCGGACACTGTTAAAAGTATATATTTTGTATATAAATAAAATGTTCGTTCGGGGGGGGGGGGGGGCGTTACATTAAAAACTTGCTTTCCCTAACGTGAGTTCGGTACCCATCAGAGCTGGGTGCACTCAGAGACGTTATAATGACTTGAACCGGGATTCGAAACTTTCAGGTTAGCAGTCTAGCGCTAGTCCACACCGTCCCCTTTTCTACGCATATAGACAGAGAATTAGACACAGCAAATACAATAATAGTTTATCCATCATTGCGTGGATAACGAACAGAGGCGTAGCCTCCCACTCCTCACCTAACACCTTCTAATAGGGCTTGTAAGTAGGTCACCAGCTTCACGTTCTTGTACTTGCCAGCTATTTTTTTTTTTCAAACCAAATGTGAATACTTTTATTAAATCGGTAATATTTTTTTAAATTGAAAATGATAATAAAATTATAATTATAGACTACAACAGGTAGGCTAGTTTATAGAAACATATAGCCGGCGTAAAATGCTTTTTTAAAGAAAATTAAATTTGTTAGTATTTATTCGAATTCGTAACAAGTAATCTTAAACGTAGTTACAATATGAATATAATATTATTAATAACCTAGGCCTACCGGCACTAAGTTTGATGTATATAATTGTTACATATTGTGTCATCTTGGTGTTTTAAAATCTTGAAGCGATGCCTACAGACAAATGACCTCTTAGTTTTTGTTATCAATGAGAATCATGTTCACAACAATTAATTTAGTTCGAAAATGTATACCTCTCCCTGGCTCACGTGACTTCGAATTGTACGTGAGAGAGCACGAGACTCACAAGCCCCAATTACGACACTGACCTAATTACACCAATCCCATAGTTAATCCTCCCCACACCCGTTGCAATCGGAAATTAAAAACAAATGTAAAAAAAATATTAGATTGGTACCGCAGAAAATGTCTTCATTGTGTCGAATAGTCCCTCTCCGCGAGGAAAATGGAACCGCGCATGCGTGGAGTGTACACCTGATGGTGTGTATGCCACCGTGCCACCCTCCACCAACACGCGCGGAGCTATTGAGTGGTGACAGCGTGGTGTCAATATGATGACCATATTCCACCCCTCGATCCCATTCAACAGTTCAACCCCGTACGACCCCCCGGAAACTACTGAATTATCGCAACTTTGTTCTGTTATCCAGCTGTTACGGGAACCCTTTGGCTTCTTCTGTTTTCTTTGTTGAAATAAAAATTTTATCACAACTTTTTGCTTTTAATGTCTCGTATAGCGTGTAATTTAAATACTAATCTTTGTTCTTTTTTTTTATTGTACTATCAGAATACTATGAGGAGGAGAGGCGTGGAATTTATAAACGGTTTTCCGAGGGGCGGTGTCTAACAGTAGGAACCACGCCCCCCTGTTCTTCAGTCAGGGTAAACACCCTTTAATTATAAAGGTTCCTAGGTTTTTAGTTCTAGTTCAGTATTTTATAACACATGTTTTATAAATGAAAAAAAAAGCAGCAAAAAAAAAAACAAAACCAAAAAGAAAAAAAAAACAAAAAAACGGAAGTCTTTAAAAATAAAAAATAAAAGATTTATTTCTTAGATTTTTCATGACAAAAACCGCAAAGTAGGCTATAGTCAGTTGAAGGGGTAGGATGGGTGTAGTCTGTTTTGGTAAGAAGGTCTTGGGGGTGGGTCTCTTGGAAATCGGAATTTATTGTTATGAATTTAGGGGGTCTTGTGGCTAGGAGCGGGTGTCGTGTTCTGTTATTTGCGTAAGAGGGGACTATTGATGTTTAAATTGTTTAAAATTGTGTAAGTTTGTGTGTGGGTCTTTTTTTTTTGGGGGGGGGGGGGGGGGTATGGTCACACAACTGAGGTAAAAAAAATAGTTACCAAATTTCCTCAGCCCACCCGAAGAAAGTCTACCGCCCTCCCCCCCCCACCCCGAACGAGATGGAATGTATATAGTAAACATACACTTTTACTAGTGTTCCGCCCCCCCCCCCCCCCCCCGCCGACAATATCAAGTGCCCCCCCCCCCCCCTCCTCGGAGAAAAAAGTCTGGAAGAAACACTGGCCTATACTTTTCCCTAACGTTAGTTAGGCACTGACTAGAACCCGGATTCGAACTCAAGACTATCTGGTTAGAAGTCTACAAGGCCACAACGTCCCATAATTAAGGATAGGGGCTACACCAAATGGTATTTTTTGTGTGTGATAACTCAAGCTAATCCATTGGCACTTTATCTACAAAACATATTCTCACAGACATTTAAAAAAAGGGTTTCAGTTACGTTTTGATTTAGGTTGCTGTGATAATGGCCTCCATATTAGATTATTGTATATCATTTTTAATATGACAGCCTGCTGAGTATACAATAACTGCCGGGCTTGTGGTGTTGATGGAGTATTGACCAGGTGTCCATCGTGCTTTGTTGTTATTGTTGTTGTTATTGTTGTTGTTATTGTTATTGTTGTTGTTGTTGTTATTGTTGTTGTTGTTATTGTTGTTGTTATTATTATTGTTGTTGATGATGTTATTGTTGTTGTTGTTATTGTTGATAGTGTTATTGTTGCTGTTATTATTATTATTGTTGTTGTTATTGTTATTGTTGTTGTTATTATTGTTGTTGTTGTTGTTGTTGAAAGAAGGGCCTTATTAATTTCTAAAAATTAATTTTAAAATTATTTTGGGTAAATTGATGTTTTTGATGGCAACGACATAAGTATAATAGTCATTCTAATTCTGAAAGTTGTTTTAGACAACTATTATATTAAATCAAGAGAGTCGATTTGATGAGCCATATTCGGCTCCGGAGCCGTGAGTTGTTGAGTTTATGATTAAATATAAAAAAAGTTAAATCAACACCGGTTCGTACTGGCCAGATTTTTCCGTGTTGACAATTTTTTGAACCGGTTGTTATGAATCGAGTGTTAAGATGTGCCCGGTGTCGCGGTTCAAAAGTACCCTCTTATTAAAGTTCCGACTTCTTGACAGCGCCGACCACTTGTGTGTCGGCCCGCGTCTTACGTCATCACGTCTGAGGCCGGGGCGGCACTTGGAGTGTCGACTGGAGGCATTGTGGCACGGGTGAGGTTCGAACCCCCCATCGCGTCATGAAGCGTTACGTAGGCTTTTTTGTTTTTGGGCGGGCTATGTTGAATAGAAGGGGAGCTGTTAATGAAAAGGAAGGTAGGGGGAGGGCGTGGCGAGGTGGAAATGTGAGTGGGAGGGGTTGAATTGTGGCACGTGCATAATTAGGGTTCGGATCTACGTTGTTCAAAATTTAAAGGGAGGAAATTCAGGCTTTTGAAATGGTTGGTTTCGGTTCTTTCTTAAGTGTCGAAATCTCGAAACAAGACGCAACTGAATTTTAAGAATATTTTTTTCTTCTTTTAATTTTTTTTTTATTCAAGGGACAAAACATTTAATTTTTTTAAAATAGGGGACATAACTCTACAGAAGTACTTGAAATTTCAAGATGGATTCATGCGACGAGCGCTACAAAATATAGAAGGCTTTATCTACATGACAACTTCTGATTAACTCAATACCCGTTTCTTCTGTTCTCTGTCCATCCCCCTCCTCCCCCCCCCCCCCCCACACACACACACCCAACTGTTCCTCCACCCTCGTGCATTCTGAAAGTCAATTAAATTTCCTTGCAGCGTTTTTTTTTTTAAACACCTTCAACTTTTTTTTTTTTACACACAGGATCAACAAAGGGAGCTCATCATCATCGAGAAGCCGACAATTCTTTTCTCCTCTGTAGCCTTGGCGACGAATGAAAGCAGTTAGGGGGGTTGAATTGTTAGGGTGCAAGCTTCTCTTTACCGGTTGTTGGATGTCCATGTGAACTATACGGCTGATTCGTTTCTTGGGATAAATTTTTCCCATCACAAAAAAAAAATCTTTGGAAATAAACTTCAGATACAAGTACTTGTTGAGTGGTAGTACTAGGTATTAGCGTTGTCATGATCTAGAGTTCGATCCCACGGTTTGTGTCTGTGGTATGTTCCCGCGTATACTCTGCGAGAAGCTGATTAATGAATGTGTCCAATATGTGAGGCAGCAATGGTACGACATGGACGGATGGTCAAGCCAACGACATGGACGGATGGTCAAGCGAATGACCGCTAACCTAAAAGCCTGGTGTTGGAACCCGGGCTTCAGTTTGTCGGTCGACACTGAATTCACCCAGCTCTGATGGGTACCTGACTCACGTTTGGAAAGTAAAGGCGGCTAGAGAATAGTGTTGAACTATTTCTTCATATACCGAGGTCGCTGAAGCAGGTAAACTCTGTTTCACCTGCGCCATGGACCGTTCTGTATAGAATATTAAGTTCTTTTTTCTTTGGAAAATGCATATAACTTCATGTTCATCGGGGTATGTTACAGGTGGACGACAACTTAGAAGTGGGGTGGAGTGGAGTTAAATTGCTCAAGGAATGCCATATAGAGTGGTGGTGATGGTCTATGGAGTGTTGAAAATGTATTATTTTACTTTCATGTAACACTTCGGTGGTGTAGCCTACGTGTTTTGTTGGTCAGTAGTGTAGGTGAGGTAGAGTTCACCTCTTTTTGCCGACACAACATAGTAGCCTTTATTTATTTGGTTTCTTTTTTTAAAATTATGATTTATTTCGAAACCCGGAAAAGAAGTTTACGGGCTTACAATAGACTGCCCTACCGCTCAACCACACCGTTGCTATAGAAACTAACGACCTCTCACCTACTTTACCGAGCGTGCTGTCCTGAAAATGTTTTTTTTGTACCTGTAGCACGTGCATCAGCAGAAGACATGCAATATTAACTCACCTGGCACGCGTCTCACGTGCAGTAGGTGAGCTGAGTAGTCGGGCTGTTCAGTCGTTCTGAAACAGTGGCGTCGCTGTAGGTGGTGGTGGTGGTGATGTCGTTGGTGGTTGTGGTGGTGATGTCGTCGGTGGTGGTGGTGGTGATGTCGTTGGTGGTGGTGGTGATGTTGTAGTTGGTGATAGTGGTGGTGAATTCGTTGGTTGTTGTGGTGGTGATGTCGATAAGTGGCTATGGTGAAGTTGAAGTTGGTGGTAGTGGTGGTGATGTTGTTGATGGTTGTGGTGGTGATGTCGTTAAGTGACTGTGGTGATGTTGTAGTTGGTGGTAGTGGTAGTGGTGTTGATGTCTTTGTTGGTGGTGATGGTGGTGTTGTTGGTACTTGTAGTGTTGTTTTCAGCTGTGATGTTGTAGTCTTTGGCGGTAGTAAGGGTGTTCCCGCTGGTGGTAGTGGTGGTGTAGTAGTAGTTGTCGGTGATGGTGGTGTTATCGTTGGTGGTAGTGGCAGTGTTGCCGTTGTTGTTGGTGGTGGTGGGGGTTGTAGCTTGGTGGTAGTTGTCAGTGGTGTTGGTGGTAGTGGTTGTGATTTTTAATTTATGCGGAATCAACAACATTCATGCAGACTAACTGAACAAGCCCCCCCCCCCTACATCCCGCCCCTGTTGATTTACAGTTAGGCATGGTTTTTAAAAATCTACCATTTAACTGCGCGTCATGCACTAAGCTAATGAGACTGCCTTGTCATTACCAGCTGTTGCAGGTATTCATAAAATCACTAATTGCATTTTAAACATGTCGTCTGACTATTTGAGTAGCATGGGGAGGGGGAGGCGGTTGGGGGTCGGAGGGGGGTTGACTTTCATTCAACCTGGTATGCGAAAAAAAAGGTCAGGGGTTAATGCTTTTAATATTTCTTTAAAGATTTACTCCAGAGGTAAGAATGCATTTTGTGACAATTTTAAGATTTAAACTGGGTTCAATTTGAGTGTTTTCATTTATGTGAAAATGTGCAAAACTGTATATTGATTCGCTAATCGATGAAAGCACTTGCTTGTATTGAAGTTCTTGACGATCCACAATTCCCTTTCTCCCCGTCTTAAAATTCAAACAATAACTTTATTTAACAAGTTATAATTTGAAAGAACACGTTACTCTTTTGTGAAAGAAAATAAAAAGATCTAGTTATCTACCGCTTAATTCTTCTAATCTCTATGAGAAAACGTCATGCATGTGTTTAGATGAATAACGCATAAAGCACACAAACAAAATAAACATAAATTACCTCCCCTTTAAGTTATCAAACGGTAATGATCAGAGTTGTCCGTCTTGGTTTTAGTTCCATGAAAAAAAAAATCCCATAGCATTTTTAA
This sequence comes from Physella acuta, assembly GCF_028476545.2. Taxonomy (NCBI): domain Eukaryota; kingdom Metazoa; phylum Mollusca; class Gastropoda; family Physidae; genus Physella; species Physella acuta. The sequence continues at coordinate 11,235 of NW_026733848.1, read as the reverse complement.
TGAAGGAACTTATTAGAAATTATCGCAACTGAAAAGGAAATATTTCAAACGCATGAAAAATGATAATTCAAGTCTGATGCAGATTACGATAATTTTTTTTTTTCGCCAGCGTTTGTGTTTAAATCGCTTTCAAACAAATAATTCTATTATCCCCGGATGTAAATAAAGTATGTTATCTAGTAACGCGTACAGCACAATGCACTGAAACGGTTGGGTCGGCGCCGGTCGTTGTGTATGCATAGGTTCCTGCCTAGACGTTCGACGCTTGCGTTAAGTACCGGCAGCGATTAAGGACAAGATGGATATCTGGCATGAAGACGTAAACCGGTTTTGTTGATGATCTAACGGTCCGGCGGTGTGTTCTTTCTAGTGCGGGCATTAAAATTTTAAAACGTCTTTTTTATTTTTGGGTTTGAAAAATAAAATTTAAAAGAAGGAAACAACGTTTTGTTTCAGTGCTGGTGTTTAGAGTTTTACAAAGTACGACGGCGATAGGGGTTAGAGTTCGGAAAGATGTAGGGCATCGGTTGTACTCAGGGGCGTAGTCGGGTATGCTGAGGTAGTGGGGGGTTGAGTCGTCTACGCTCCTGGTGAGTCGTGGTCGGTATACATTTATTTTTTAAAAAAAAGTTTTTAAAATAATGTATATATATACTATTTAGGATCTGACGATCAATGGTGTAGGTGAAGTAGAGTATACCTATTTACGTGAGCTCGACATATGAAAGGATAGTGCGGTCAATTCTTCGCCCCATTCGTCTTTACTTGCTAGGTGAAGTAGAGTATACCTATTTACGTGAGCTAGACGTAATAAAGGATAGTGCGGTCAATTCTTCGCCCCATTCGTCTTTGCTTGCTAGGTGAAGTAGAGTATACCTATTTACGTGAGCTCGACATATGAAAGGATCGTGCTGTCAGTTCTTCGCCCCATTCGTCTTTACTTGCTAGGTGAAGTAGAGTATACCTATTTACGTGAGCTCGACATATGAAAGGATCGTGCTGTCAGTTCTTCGCCCCATTCGTCTTTACTTGCTAGGTGAAGTAGAGTATACCTATTTACGTGAGCTCGACATATGAAAGGATCGTGCGGTCAGTTCTTCGCCCCAATCGTCTTTACTTGCTACAAGAGCATAGCGGATTCAGGTATGTTCAACGGAGTCTAGCCCGTGATGCGAACCACAGCCTTGTGGGTTAACAATCGAGCGCCCTAGCGTCCGGCCATCACGTGTGTCACTTTAGTATTATGAGTTACGTAATGAGAGGCGGGAAAATGACCGCCACAGTATGTAGATAAACCTCAGACGATCAATGAAAGATCACTCATTAATTAAGTGAGGGTGTGTATCCAGTAGACATAACAGCCATACAACAAATACGATTTTGTTGTTTTTTTTTTATACAACAAGCGGGGGCACTCTAACAAACAGGGAACTTAGCTAACGAGAAGGGAACTTAGCTCAAAGAAACAGAGAACTTAGCTATAGAGAAGGGAACTTAGCCCAAACAAACAGGGAACTTAGCTAACGAGAAGCTAACAGCCCAAACAAACAGGGAACTTAGCTAACGAGAAGGGAACTTAGCCCAAACAAACAGGGAACTTAGCTAACGAGAAGGGAACAGCCCAAACAAACAGGGAACTTAGCTAATGAAAAGGGAACTTAGCCCAAACAAACAGGGAACTTAACTAGAAGGGAACTTAACTCCAAAAAAAAAGAAAACAACAACTGCAAACTTAACACTAACAAACAGGGAGTTTCCCCAAAATCAAGTAACTTAACTCCAACAAATAGGAAACTGACCAGCACACAGGGAACTTAAACAGCAATAAACAGAAATAACCAACAAAATTGAAACTGTAATCAACCGGGTTGAGCTCACACCAAACAGAATTACAACACATCAATACAAAAAAGTGTAAAAATTAAATAAAAAAAACCTCATCGATCCCCAAAGAAACATCCGCCATACTTGAAGGGGAGCGCCTCTGTCCCCAGCAGCAATTCCGCCATGTTTGAATGCCCCCCCCCCTCCCCAACAGAAAATCAACTATGTTTGAATGCCGCCGGGGCGCCCCTGCCCCCCCCCCCCCCCACAGAAAGATCCACCATGTTCGAAGGCCACCGTGGCTCCCCGCACACAAGCGATTGACAGTGATTGACCGGGGGACAAACACAAATAACATAATGATCTTCCAGAGCAAAGATCCCTTTTGGTTCCCGCGTTCCCGGGATCGACCCCATTCAGCGCCCCCTTCCTTTCATAGCACGACGCAGGAATATCTCCCCCATTTAACTCGCTCTCGTCAGACCTGACATTGGCACCGATTCTAATTTAAAACCGCTGGACGCGCCCCCGCCCCCTGGGGTAACTTAACCACACGGGGGGTGACAAATATTGAGGAAAACTAAATAAAGTGTATGAAAAGATAGGGAGGGGAGGGGGTTTGGATATTGGCCCGAAGCGTATTATTTTGAGAATAGTTGTCCAAATAGCGGTGACTATTCACACGCCTTACCAACATCAGTCTGTTTTCTCGGCGACCACAAAGTCTTCACGGTGCCAGAATCGTGTGGTGATTCCACGAGTTGTTGTTGCCCTCATTGGAGGTTTCTTCTGTTTTTGGAGATCGAAGTTTGACCACAGACTACGGCGGTTTTTTCTTTTCTCTCTCTTTTTTTTTTAATTTAAAAAAAAATACGCAAGTTTAACCGCAGATGTCATGTCATTGTTTGACTGCAATTATATGTGGAAGGTTTTAGCCACTTGCATCGTGGTATTAGTTATACGGTGTAGGTTTAACCACTGATGTCACGGTATTACAGAAACTATGCGGGGTAGGTTTAGCCAATAGCGTCGTAATCTTACAGTAGTTATTAAGGGTAGGTTTAGCCACTGGGTAGGTTTAGCCACTAGCGTCGTATTCTTACAGTAGTTATTAAGGGTAGGTTTAGCCACTGGGTAGGTTTAGCCACTAGCGTCGTAATCTTACAGTAGTTATTAAGGGTAGGTTTAGCCACTGGGTAGGTTTAGCCACTAGCGTCGTAATCTTACAGTAGTTATTAAGGGTAGGTTTAGCCACTGGGTAGGTATAGCCACTAGCGTCGTAATCTTACAGTAGTTATTAAGGGTAGGTTTAGCCACTGGGTAGGTTTAGCCACTAGCGTCGTAATCTTACAGTAGTTATTAAGGGTAGGTTTAGCCACTGGGTAGGTTTAGCCACTAGCGTTGTTATCTTACAGTAGTTATTAAGGGTAGGTTTAGCCACTGGGTAGGTTTAGCCACTAGCGTCGTAATCTTACAGTAGTTATTAGAGGTAGGTTTAGCCACTGGGTAGGTTTAGCCACTAGCGTCGTTATCTTACAGTAGTTATTAAGGGTAGGTTTAGCCACTGGGTAGGTTTAGCGACTAGCGTCGTTATCTTACAGTAGTTATTAAGGGTAGGTTTAGCCACTGGGTAGGTTTAGCCACTGACGTTGTACAGAAGTTATACTGGGTAGGTTTAACCACTGATGTCATGGTTGTACAGAAGTTAAACGGGGTAGGTTTAGCCACTTGCATCATGGTTGTACAGATGTTAAACGGGGTAGGTTTAGCTACTGGCGTCTTGGTTTTACAGAAGTTAAACGGGCTAGGTTTAGCCACTGGCGTCGTTATCTGACAGTAGTTATTAAGGGTAGGTTTAGCCACTGGGTAGATTTAGCCTTTGACGTCAAGGTTGTACAGAAGTTAAACGGGGTAGGTTTAGCCACTGACGCCCAAGTCTCACAGCCATGAAAAAAAAATTTTGGTTAAACCACCAAGACTAGAGAAGTAGGAGCTAAACAATTCTTGGGTTATATTCTAAACTATAATTTTTCACTCCGTGACTGTAAGTAAAATTGCAAATCAATAACTTGCCTGATATATTAATCAGGTGATGGTTAGAAAGTATAATAGAGTGTAAATTTTTAATGATTCACTACCATGAAAGATCATTAGCGAATAAAATCTTGTGATAGTTATGCCTTAAACATGCATGCTATTCGCACCATGTTTTAACTATTGTTTGTAAACGTATAATTATTCGTAATACATATAGCCTACTATATTATGCAAACAACTCAATAAAATATAGCCAATCGCACCAGATGCAAATGATCTAATATAAACCTTATAAACGTGACTTTAAGCCCTCTCTGGTTCTCTGTGAAATGACCAGAATCAATGTTACACCTTTTTACCGACCGACTCCAAAATCTTGACCGTGCTACATTAAAAGGGGAAATACTCAAGGCGTGAAAATGAAATAATTGACACATCCTAAGGAGTACTTCTCGTTTGATTCGAGAGTGACTTACCCCTGTTTCAGACCTACTCAAGCGGGGCATATGGTCGGTATGGCGATTGCGTTTTACTTTTAATGTATGCACTTTGCTTCATAAGTAAGGGGCGGCGACTCCTCCAAGACTCCACATAAGCCTGACCTGACCTGCAATTAGTATCCGATATCAAGATGTTACCCTCCGATTACCTTTTAAGTAGTTAACAAACGACTACCTTACGTACGATGGACTTAACTTTACAATCTTAAAAGTAAAAAAATAAAAAAAAAAAGTTAAAAACTTTTTCTCAACGAAACAATATAAAGCAATCATTTTAAAAAAAAAAAAAAAAGAGAAGCTGATAAAATCTTAAATAAAAATTACAAATAATTTGTACAACTGTAGATACCTTTTTTTAAAAAAAAATAAAGAGGGTACCAATGAAAAGAATAATGGCTCAAATATGCTGCGGCACGCGACCCCCACAGCTTTCGTATGCTGCGACTCACTCAAACCACAGCCTTTGCGCACGTGCATGCGCGGACGATGCACGGCCGAGCCTCATTACTCATTCCTTTTACCCCGGGTCTTTCAAACCCGTCTTAAAATTAAATCTTCCGTATTATGTCAAGTTTGTGGCAAAAAGATTGGCAAGATTTCTTGTCAACAAAAAATTTAAAAAAAAAACATATTACAAAAAAAAAACATATTATTTTCATACAAAGTAGCGTTTAAATAAAAGATACGCCATACCGGTGTTGTGTAAAAAAAAAAGGACCAGGTTTAAAAAATCTCGCTATGAGTAAACACAGCGTTTATTGTGTTGTTTTGTTTTAAAAATTTGCTTGTCAATTATTCGTTAGGTAGGTCAATAACAGGTACAAGAAGGCCACATACATGACTCAACATCTAGTGTACGATGGTTAGTTTTTTTTTTCTAAGGTGTGAGAGGCATTTACAGTAGGGGGAGGGGGAGGGGGGGGGGGGGATTTTTTTAAAAGAAATGAAATCAGGTAATTTGTCGTATCAATGTGCAGGTTTGTGCATTATTTACCTTGAACGCTAAGGTTTCATTTAATAAACAGCACCGTGACGTATCAAAAGACACACACACACACGCACGCATATATATATATATATATATATATATATATATATATATATATATATATATATATATATATATATATATTTATTTATTTATTTATTTATTTATTTATTTATTTATTTATTTAGTTATTTTTTTAAATTTATTTATATGTGTGTGTGTGTGAATAATGATGTATCTGGTTGGCCGACATAATTTTCACCTGAATCACCTCCTGCGTGATTACATATTCGTCCCCCCCCCCCCTGCCCAAATATCTTTTATCCCACCTGAGCCCCCTACTAACCTATAACCTTTTAAAAAATGTGGATTCTCAATTTATGAAAACAAAACAAAACATTGAACAAAACAGCTGACGTCTGCCTAACAGATTTCACCATTGTGTATACATGTTCCATCCTCATCAGCCATTACACCTTGTTATGGAGCTGACGAGTTACGGTGGATTAAGTTTTAAATAGCCGGCCTTCTATCTTATATCTGGACGTGTATCCCATTGCTGGTCGTCTTTGATCACTGCCTTTTTTGTGTGTGGGCCCATTAGCAGTGTATGGTGTAAGCTGGCTAGAACGGTTGTGGCTTAGATTGATGGCACCAGATTGTTTGTCACAGCTCGTTAGCCCTATCAAGTTGGCTCCATCAAGTTGGCCCCATGATGTTGGCCATATCATGTTGGCCCAATCACATTGGCCCTATCAAGTTGGCTCCATCAAGTTGGCTCCATCATGTTGGCTCCATCATGTTGGCCCCATCATGTTGGCCCTATCAAGTTGGCTCCATCAAGTTGGCTCCATCATGTTGGCCCCATCATGTTGGCCCCATCATGTTGGCCCCATCATGTTGGCCCCATCATGTTGGCCCTATCAAGTTGGCTCCATCATGTTGGCCCTATCAAGTTGGCCCCATCATGTTGGCCCCATCATGTTGGCCCCATCATGTTGGCCCTATCAAGTTGGCTCCATCAAGTTGGCTCCATCATGTTGGCTCCATCATGTTGGCCCAATCAAGTTGGCCCTATCAAGTTGGCTCCATCATGTTGGCCCTATCAAGTTGGCTCCATCATGTTGGCTCCATCATGTTGGCCCTATCAAGTTGGCTCCATCATGTTGGCCCTATCAAGTTGGCTCCATCATGTTGGCTCCATCATGTTGGCCCTATCAAGTTGGCTCCATCATGTTGGCTCCATCATGTTGGCCCCATCATGTTGGCCCCATCATGTTGGCCCTATCAAGTTGGCTCCATCAAGTTGGCTCCATCATGTTGGCTCCATCATGTTGGCCCAATCAAGTTGGCCCTATCAAGTTGGCTCCATCATGTTGGCCCTATCAAGTTGGCTCCATCATGTTGGCTCCATCATGTTGGCCCTATCAAGTTGGCTCCATCATGTTGGCCCTATCAAGTTGGCTCCATCATGTTGGCTCCATCATGTTGGCCCTATCAAGTTGGCTCCATCATGTTGGCTCCATCATGTTGGCCCAATCATGTTGGCCCTATCAAGTTGGCTCCATCATGTTGGCCCCATCATGTTGGCCCCATCATGTTGGCCCTATCAAGTTGGCCCCAGCTTGTTAGCCCTATCAAGTTGGCTCCATCATGTTGGCCCTATCAAGTTGGCCCTATCAAGTTGGCTCCATCAAGTTGGCTCCATCATGTTGACTCTATCAAGTTGGCCCTATCAAGTTGGTCCCAGCTTGTTGGCCTCATCATTTTGGCCCAATCTTGTCGGCCAAATCACATTGGCCCCATGGTGTTGACCTATCGTGTTGGCCTAATAATGTTGGCTCCAGCTTAGTGGCCCCATTGTGTTGCCCCAGTACCGTTGGACCTAGCTTGTTGGCCAATCGTGTTGGCCTAATAATGTTGGCACCATCATGTTGGCCTTGTGTTTGGAGCCCATCCCAATTAAGTGCATCTGTTTTGTCTTTGCTTGTTTTAGCTGCTGTTAAACATCAATAACTCTCAGGAGGTTGGGCTAACGGTTGGCTTAAATGACTTAAGACTTAAATGACTTGGCGAGGAAGTTAAATCTAACGACATGCTGTGTGATTTAAATGACTTAATGAGAACCTGACTTATATAACCTTGATAAATGAATTATATGACTTAATGAGTGCCTGTCTTAAATAACCTGATGAATGAATTATATGACTTCATGACCCAAGTCAACATTAGCCTTGAAATTTCAATTTTGAAATACCTTTCCCCATCACGTATACAACTTCACCATCCATCAACATTTATTCCCTACGAGCCGACCCGCTGCGTATCATACGCCGCTATTTAGTTTTTTTTTTTTTCTACTTTTCAGTAATTTATAATTTGTGAATTCGACAGTACCAATGCTGCCACTGAAAATATTTGCTTAAAAACACTAACCCCCCCCCCCCCCCATGTGAAAGCAGCCTCCTCTTGGTTACCTCCTCTAAGTTTAAAATCGTTTCAAACTAAATTATCTGCCCCTAATAGCCGTCACCAAACCCGTCTCTATGATTGTAAAATGTAAACAGCGTGAGCACAGCTCACCAGACAATGTGGGTGTGGGGTGGGGGTGGTAGTGATAGTGATAGAGAGAAAGAGAGGGGACTGCAAGGATGCGCTTGCAACTTGTTTTCTAACTGATCCCAGAAGAGAATTATATATATAGATGGTCCCTCCCCCACCTCCCACAGATAAATTAACACCACAATGGTCAAGGCGTTCCCACGCTTTCTACCACATAAGAAGTTCAGCGGTCCAACTCTCAGAGGATTTGGGTGGCAATCAAACCTGGACTACACAGTGAATATTAGCGACTTCACGCTATTGAAACCTTTGGGGATCGCGCACATTGTACATAACTCGAGGGAAGTAGGGGCGAGAGGAGGTGGGGGTGTTAGAAAGTGGTTTTTTATTCAGTCATATTGTGTTATGCGAGGATGGGGTTGGTATAGAGTAATGTTAAAAAAAATACTTTGATTTTTTACTTGTTTTTTTTTAATCGCAACATTTCTTTGAGTTAAAATTAGGTTAAAGTGGATAAATATGTAAACTCATTAGGCCACTCCAGTAAACCCAACCCCCACACATAACAAATATTGCACAGTAAACCCAACCCTACACATTAACCCAACCCCACACATTACCAATATCCAGGGGCGTAGCGAGGGGGGGGGGGGCGGGGGGTGCGGACCGCACCGGGTGACACCATTTAGGGGGGTGACACCAAGGCAAAAAAGTGCAAAATACATAGAGAAAAACTTGAGGGGTGGGGGTGCAAATCGAAAGTTTGAGGGGGGGGGGTGCAAATCGAAAACTTGAGGGGGAGGGAGGTGCAAATCGAAAATTTGAAAGTTTGTCCCCGGGAAGGGTCGCTACGCCTCTGGGGGGGGGGGGGTGACACCATTAAGTGCCGCACCGGGTGACACCCGACCTCGCTCCGCCACTGCCAATATCACACAGTAAACCCAACCCCACACATAACAAATATCACACAGTAAACCCAACCCCACACATTACCAATATCACACAGTAAACCCAACCCCAACCTACCGACAATACTACACAGCCACACCCCCCACACCCCCACACATCCCCACTATTACTCAGTGACCCGACCCCCACATTTCACATTCATTACTCAGTGACTCAATGTTAAAACTTTCAGAAAAAAAAACAACAACCCCACATTCTCCATCCTTACATTTTATAAAACCAACAAATTGACACATTCCGCTGGTCCAATGTCCAATTCATCTGCACCGGGCCAAAAATCTCAGGTATTTTTATGGACACCCAGACACCAGGGGACTGGCCAGTGGACTGACCAGCTGTACGTCACTAATTGGTGTTGTTGTTGCGACAAACGGACGGCTGGACGCGTTGATTGAATCGCTTAACAGATGTAAACAAATACCTTTCTAGGTCAATGTCACCTGATGTCACCTGGTGCCACCTGGCATTCGTAATACTGCCAGAGAGAAACTGCTAGAAAATATTTTTTTCATGAGATACTGTTAGAAAACATTTTTTTTTTTTTGAGAAACTGCTAGAAAATATTTTTTTCATGAGAAACTGTTAGAAAACATTCTTTTCATAAGAAACTGTGTTCGGAAAATATTTGTTTTATTGCGAGTTTTAACATACAATGCGCTGCTGAGATGGGAGACTATCCAATTCTTTTTTTGCCAAGGGGAGTTTACTCTGATATTCATCGACCCGAGACTCTGCTGGGTTATCCTTTATGTTTATTTTAAAAATTCGAGATGACTCAATAAACTGATCTAATATTTAACAAGTCATAATTAATTATAAATTTAAATTGTCATCGAGATGACTTTTTTATTTGCGAAGTTTAAATTAACCTACTCCCACCCCCTTTGATGTACTGAGCTTGCGCCCCAGGTTTGCTAGAAGGTACTGTTCATATTTTCAGCACTCTACATTCGCTAACTGCTTTCAGTTTTTCGACTTTTTACTAACTCGACTTTTTTCTATTCGTCTAGAATTATCAGGTTGGTACAGACTTTGTAGAAACAGAATAAAGAGGGGACAATTGTTGTTAGACGTACTCACGTAATTGAACACCTTGTTGGGCCGACAACGTGATGGTGGTGGTGGGGGGGGGGGGGGGGGGGGGGGGGTGGTCGGGGGTCGGGGGATAGGAGACTTTTTTTCATACATTTTAATGTTTAATTTACAGGTCACAGAAACAGATGAACTCTACTTTACCTGCCCCGGTGGACCGTCAGGCGAAAGGGGACTTTACTTTTACTCACTCGCAAGCATCATTATCACGTTCAGTCTTATGGATTATCGGCTACGCGTCATTATACGAATCCCTCCGCCCATCTTAAATGGACATTCTTGTGCTCACTTACAGTTAGCCATGAACCAAATCTGGTGCTGTTTATAAACTACGGCTGGGAGTTTTGAAGTTTTTTTTCTATATTGATCACATCAGTAGTCTTACCCTTTCAATAACCTTAATCAATTACCCCCCCCCCCACCCCCCTTAGTCTTGACTCCTGACCCTACACTAAACCCGATACTAGTTCTTAACCTAGATCTGATCATACCCGCAATCATAAATCCTAACTCACTACATTTCATTAACCTTAGCACCCCCCCCACTTCAAAAACGTTTAAAAAAAAAGTTGCGCTGCCCTTCTCCTCCCGCTCCGCATAATAAACACGCCCATTTATCCCCCCCCCCCTCCCACCCCACACCCGAGTTTCTTTCAGGCATCTTCTTCCACCACCACCCCGAACGAGGTATATTTTTATAGAAAATATTAACATTTACCACTGCCCCTCCCCCGGGAAATTTAGTGCGCAACCCCGCCTCAGCCCCCCCCCCCCCCCGAAATTTTTCAAGCCCCTTGCCCCTTACCCCTCCCCCCTTTCAATAATCCTACATTAATTTATAAACGGTTTTTACACCAGATAATTCTAGAAAATTTTCTTAATTTATAACGTCACTTCAACCGTTAAGAATATTTTTTAATTATGGGTTGGGGCGGTGGGGGCAGTTGTTAAAAAAAGGGGTGTAACCTGTGTAACCTACCCCCCCCCCCCCTTCCCCCCCCCCCCCCCCCACCCCACCTCCATCCCAATCCGTTGTGCGCTAAAAAAAAATCTCCCCTCCCTTTCCCGTAAGACAAATGGCATGTAGCACGTGACTACGACGACTCCAACTTGACATACGGTACCCGTTACCTCAGCCCCGGGTAGCAGAGCGCTGCTACCTTCCACCGTGGAACGCTGGCACTCCGTGGCACGCAGTCAGTTCGCGGACACGCGCAAACTTTCCCATATTGTCTCCGCGGTGCGAGTTTTTTTGGGGGGAGG